>NW_013769651.1:0-1643 GCF_000517525.1 Limulus polyphemus
GTTACACTTATCAAATATCTGGTCATTTGTTTCATTTGTTAAATATTTCGTCCTCTGTTGTGGTATTCAAATGTATAGTCTTTTGTTATATTTATCAAACTTCTTGTCATCTGTTATACTTATCAAATATCTGTGTAATCTGTTACACTTATCAAATATCTGGATATCTGTTATACTTATCAAATATCTGGATATCTGTTACACTTACCAAATATCTGGATATCTGTTATACTTATCAAATATCTGGTCATCCATTACAATTATCAAATATCTGGTTATCTGTTACACTTATCAAATATCAGGTTACCTGTTATACTTATCAAATATCTGTTCATCTGTTACACTTATCAAATATCTGGATATCTGTTATACTTATCAAATATCTGGTTATCTGTTATACTTATCAAATATCTGGTTATCTGTTATACTTATCAAATATCTGTTAATCTGTTACACTTATCTTATCAAATATCTGGATATCTGTTATACTTATCAAATCTATGTGTCATCTGTTACACTTATCAAATATCTGGATATCTGTTATACTTATCAAATATCTGGGTCATATGTTACATTTATCAAATATCTGGTTATCTGTTATACTTATAAAATATCTGGGTCATCTGTTACACTTCTCAAATATCTGGATATCTGTTACACTTATCAAATATCTGGTTACATGTTATTCTAATGAAATATCTAGTCCCCTGTTATACTTTTGAAATATTTAGTTATCGGTCATTCTCAACGAATATCTGGTCTTCTGTTCTAGTTATCAAATATCTAGTCATCTGTTATACTTCTCATATATCTGGTTATTAGATATAGTTTTATTAAAAATTTAGTCGTCTTTTACACTTATGAAATAACTGGTCATTTGTTTTATTTGTTAAATATTTCGTCCTCTGTTGTAGTATTCAAATGTATAGTCTTTTGTTATATTTATCAAACTTCTTGTCATCTGTTATACTTATCAAATATCTGGTTATCTGTTCTTGTTATTTAATATCTGGTCATCTATTACAATTATCAAAAATATGTTTATCTGTTCTAGTTATCTAATATCTGGTCATCTATTACACTTATCAAATATATGGATACCTGTTATACTTTTAAATATCTCGTCATCTGGTACACTTATCCAATATATAGTCTAGTTTTATACTTATCAAATATCTGTTCATCTGTTACACTTATCAAATATCTGGATATCTGTTATACTTATCAAATATCTGAATATCTGTTATACTTATCAAATATCTCTGTCATCTGTTACACTTATCAAATATCTGGATATCTGTTATACTTATCAAATATCTGGTTATCTGTTATACTTATCAAAAATCTGGGTTATTTGTTACACTTATCAAATATCTGGTTATCTGTTATACTTTTAAAATATCTGGGTCATCTGTTACACTTATCAATTATATTGTCATCCGTTATACTTATCAAATATCTGGTCATCCATTACACTTATCAAATATCTGGTTATCTGTTACACTAATCAAATATCTGGTTATCTGTTATACTTATACAATATCTGTTCATCTGTTACACTTATCAAATATCTGGATATCTGTTATACTTATAAAATATCTGGATATCTCTTATACTTATCAAATATCTGTGTAATCTGTTAC
>NW_013769652.1:0-861 GCF_000517525.1 Limulus polyphemus
GTGTATTTATAATGTTACATCAATGTTCATATATATTTATTATTAATTACTCTGCAGCTTTAATTTTTGTAAATTTCTTCATAGTTTCCAAATTAAAACAAGGTTGTGGGTAGTTCATTAAATTTTGCCACAATGTGATATTTACAAGATTGTCTTACAAATGTTTTATTTGCTGGTATAATTGGTCATAACGAATAATATTAATTTTCAGTTTTGTTAGAAAATCTTTACATCACATCAAGATTCACTTTTAGATTTAGGAATTTGTATAGAGGTTGCTTTGAAAATTGCGGATATTAGCTGCCGTCTCGTTGTGAATGTTAGATTTTTTTTATAAACGACATGACGTAATTGACAACCGCCTGTCTCCCATGAAAAACCTTTCTGCCGGGAAAAATGCCTCCAACTCGAGAGGTTTGTGTATAAAAACAAACAGTGTATACGGTAAAATGCGTCCAGTTGGAGATGTATGAGAAAAATATACTGTGTTGAATGTGTAGTTGCTCACGCTATTAAGTAGTTCATTGTGTCAAGTATTTCACTATATTAAGTAGTTCACAGTATTTCAGTCTATTTAGTAGTTCAATGTGTAAAGTGTTTCACTCCATTAAGTAGTTCACAGTATTTCAGTCAATTTAGTAGTTCACTGTGTAAAGTGTTTCACTCTGTTAAGTATTTCACTGTGTAAAGTATTTCAGTCAATTATGTAGTTCACTTTGTAAAGTGTTTCACTCTGTTAAGTATTTCACTGTGTAAAGTGTTTCACTCTACTAAGTATTTCACTGTGTAAAGTGTTTCAGTCTATTTAGTAGTTCACTGTGTAAAGTATTTCACTCTACTAAGTATTTCACTGTGTAAAGT
>NW_013769653.1:0-1388 GCF_000517525.1 Limulus polyphemus
GAAAAACGAACAATAGAATAGTCAAAATTTAGATGTATCTGCAGAACAATCAAATGAACGTACATACAAACTTTGGTTAATATACGTCTAGAGTGGGCGAAGAAATGCTGTCAAACGCAATATCTTCCATAACAACCATAAAGGTTAGCTTACAAAGGTTAAAAGTTGCATGTGTCCAAATAAAGATGATATGAACATGCAAACCAAATTTCGAGAAGATCCATTTTCACAGGGTGAAGTAGTGGTACAAAACTACAAAACCGACGTTAACAATGACAAAATGAAGAATATATATAAAATATAACTTACATGTAACTGAGCAACGATCCAGTGAATATACATACTAAATTTGGTGAAGATCCATCACTGCACTAGCCATATGCTAGCATTGAAACAAAAAAAAAACCTGTAAAAAACTTTCACTGCAGTACACGTATGCATGGTGGGAAGCCAACAAAATAGTAACACAAAACAGATCATAAAAACCGCAAAACAAAGATTAGAAAAAAGTAAATATTTATGTATCTGCACAAGGACAGAATAAACAGACAGAGAAAATGTGGTGAAATTCCATCTAAAGAGGTGAAGTAGAGGTGCGAGATGCAAATCAGGCCATAACTACCATAAAATGGACATTACAAATGATTAAATTTTCATGTATCTGCGAAATGATGCAATGAACTTTCATACACTATTTGGTGAACATGTACCACTTCACAGCACATACACCAGCAGGAAGGCAAAGAAAAAAGTAGTAATACCAAACACTCTGTCACGTATCTGTTTGTTTATTATAATTTCTACTGGACCAAGGATCTTCGGTGATATGAGTCCTTTCTTGATTAAACCAGTTTATTCTTCCTTTATACAACTTTTAAAACACAGAGGTTCCACAATCAGTACATTTCTCGTCACATTGAACTTAACAACTTCTATAATACATGCTATAATTCACAGCGATTAACAGTATCGTTGAGAGCGAATTTATCAGTGAGCCATAAAGTGTGTGTTTTGCACTCACTCTGTTAATTTCGAGCTCATAAATTTTATGTAACTACTGCTCTCTCTTCCTTCATACCAGCGGATATACATGGAAGAGATAGCTCGAATTATTGGGGAAGAACGAGTGTGATGGAGATGCCCTCTTCATTAGAAAATAAGAAACTCATTATGCACGTGCCAGCAGCGTTACGTGACTTCCGCTGTCGTAACAACTGTTGGCATCTTACGGTAATTATGGTCTGTTTTTCATCTCGTACCACAACTTCACTCCCTCTATTTGTATCTTCAGCAAATTTGTATTTATGTTGTTTGCATACAAAAGCAGATAAATGTAAATTTTAAATTTTCTGTTCTTTACGATTCTAAAAGTGAAAATTTAATGTATC
>NW_013769654.1:0-2954 GCF_000517525.1 Limulus polyphemus
ATACTTCTCTATATGAATTGACACAAATCGTTCTTAGTAAAATACGGTTACTTCTCTATATGAATTGACACAAATCGTTCTTGTAAAATACGGTTACTTCTCTATATGAATTGATACAAATCGTTCTTGTAAATACGGTTACTTCTCTATATGAATTGATACAAATCGTTCTTGTAAAATACGGTTACTTCTCTATATGAATTGATACAAATTGTTGTTATAAAATACGGATACTTCTCCATATGAATTGATACAAATCGTTCTTGTAAAATACGGTTACTTCTCTATATGAATTGATACAAATCGTTCTTGTAAAATACGGTTACTTCTCTATATGAATCGATACAAATCGTTCTTGTAAAATACGGTTACTTCTCTATATGAATTTATTGCTGTCTACTTCTGACATAGTTTTTACGATTCGGATACATAAACTTCTAGATAACAAGATCTGAAAGGAAAATTAGGTCCAAGAATCATTTGTCAAAAACCACCATGTTTAAAAATACCCATCATATCCTGTTAGAAGTTTTCTTGACCCCAAGTCCCCCCGTATAGCCATTTCGGCAAAAAAAGGTGATGTTTAGATCACAGGGGTCTGTCTCTTCCACCATTCTTCCTTGTTGACTTTTAAAGCACTTCATCTGGCCCAAAGCCAACAGGGAAACACAAGAAGAAAGCAAGAAACGTACAGTTCGTAGACTCACGCCCTTGTACGAGTTTTCGTGTTCGTTTCCTTGTGTGGGATCGTGAGTGTAGATTATATGTAATGAAACCTGCTAACCCTGAACTTCGTGTGATATATTCGTCCCAACTGAAAAATGCCACGTTTTATATAAATCAGTCAGTTTTTATCTGCAATATCTACTTATGAACAGATAGTAAAGGTGACCAATCATAGATAACGTTACAACTACTGAACAGATGGTAAAAGTAACTAGCCATAGATTACATTACGTCTAATGAACAGATAGTAAAAGTGACCAGTCATAGATTACATTACACTTAATGAACAGATAGTAAAAATGACCAATCATAGATAACGTTACAACAACTGAACAGATGGTAAAACTGACCAGTCATAGATAACGTTACATCTACTGAACAGATGGTAAAAGTAACCAGCCATAGATTACATTACACCTACTGAACAGATAGTAAAGGTGACCAATCATGGATTACATTACACCTAATAAACAGGTGGTAAAAGTTACCAGTCATAAATCACATTACATCTAATGAAGAGATAGTACAGGTGACCAATCATAGATTACATTACATCTAATGAAGAGATAGTACAGGTGACCAATCATAGATTACATTACATCTAATGAAGAGATAGTACAGGTGACTAATCATAGATTACATTACATCTAATGAAGAGATACTACAGGTGACCAATCATAGATTACATTACATAGCTATCTGACAAAAAAAGGCTAAAACATTTTTAAAAAATGGAAGGTTTGAGCCATCAACTTTCCTACAGAGAAGTGTAGGCAGAGCTCGCGCACTTTATGTCCTCAAACGTCATTATCCAGTGAAATAGACAGATAGTGTATTTAGGTTTGTCTGTCTGTGTCTATTTATTTCAAGAGCTTAGGTACAAAACCTGTTTCACACAGTTTAAAGCATAAACACATCACGCTATAAATCCTGCATTGTAACACAGAATTGGATAAACCTATTTATCTTGCATTATAACACAGAATTGAATAAACCTATAAATCCTGCATTATAACACCGAATTGAATAAACCTATTTTGAACATGGGTCGGTAAAAACGGATGGAGAGGTGACCTTGATGGCTCTGTATCTAATTTTGACCTCAGCAGACGTTTTGGACGTGCGCGAAATCCAGACCTACTTATATTAACCCTGGTCTAATTACCTAGTGACCTTGATGGCTCTGTTTTGACCGCAGCAGACGTTTTGGACGAGCGCGAAATCCAGACCTACTTATATTAACCCTAGTCTAATTACCTAAACGAAGTTTTTCCCTTTTAAAATTTTAAAAAGTTTCTCAATTTTCAGTTTTTTTATGCCAACAAATTTCTCGAAGGTTAGCATTGAATCAAAATATCAACAACCTGTTTCGTGAAACTGCTTGCAAAGGAGAAAAAATATAAAATCTGGTGAATCGAGGGTTACCACCCACCGCCAACTCTTGGGATGCTCTTTTACAAATGAACAAGTTTCGGGCCTGTGGACAGCAGATCGTCAGTTGAGTGGCTTAACCATCAGGCCATGACAGGCCTCTACTTGCACGTAAATTATATAGAAAAATATATTCAAACTATTAGCACGATGGATACCGTATATATATATATATATTCCTTGCAACATAAAGTTCGTAAGATATATTGCTATATTAAAAAGATCGCCCCTCAGTGGCACAGCGGTATGTATGCGGAATTACGACGCTAGAAACCGGGTTTCGATAGCCGTGGTGGGTAGAGCACAGATAGCTCTTTGCGTAGCTTTTTGCTTCAACTACAAACACAACATATGACATGATTGAAAATGTCGGATCTCAAAATTGACTTTAAATTTACTTAGACTCTGTAATATTGTTACTTATCTGTTTAGGTATAAACCAATGGATATTGTATTTCAAACCTTTACTGACACTGTAATATTGTTACTTATCTGTTTAGGTATAAACCAATGGGTATTGTATTTCAAACCTTTACTGACACTGTAATATTGTTACTTATCTGTTTAGGTATAAACCAATGGATATTGTATTTCAAACCTTTACTGACACTGTAATATTGTTACTTATCTGTTTAGGTATAAACCAATGGATATTGTATTTCAAACCTTTACTGACACTGTAATGTTGTTACTTATCTGTTTAGGTATAAACCAATGGATATTGTATTTCAAACCTTTACTGACACTGTAATATTGTTACTTATCTGTTTAGGTATAAACCAATGGGTATTGTATTT
>NW_013769655.1:0-795 GCF_000517525.1 Limulus polyphemus
ATATTGTTGCACAACACATTAGTGGAAGACCCATCTCAACCATTGTTAAGTTGTTGTATAATTGTACAACACTGTAGTGTAAAACCTGTCTCAATCAGTATTGTAGTAAAATTATTTTTCTGATCACATCTAGTTGTACTGCCTTGGTCCTATTCTTGGTGGAGTTATAGCAGGACTGTTGTATGATCATATTTTTTCTGCACCAGCATCAGCACCACCTAGTGAAGTAACCGAATATGTGGAAAAAGTGGAAGTAAGTTAGAAACAAAGGAGGACAACCCACATCAAAAAATGTAATTTATGTAAATATTTTCCGTACAATACTTCTTACAATGCAACATAATTATAGTTTTCATTTTTAATTGGAATTTGTTTGCCTGTGAATAAACATTAAAGTTGTGTTCCAATACAACCTATGCTTCTATAAAACATTGTAATTTCATCAAAAAAAAACTTTCAAAATAAAAAAAAAACATTTATGAAGATTTTTAGGCCTAATTACAAAACATCGCTGTGTTGACCTAGTATATATATTTTTAGAAATTTTAAAAGATGGTTCCAAGAGAAGGTAAAAGCACCAAATTAAAGTCTGGTAGTAAATGAACTATTTATGCTGTGCCCATCATGGGTATAGAAACTCAGTTTTTAACATTATAAATCTTCAATTTTACTACTAAGAAATTATTAGGTTTGCATTTGTCTTTCAAACAGAAAAGCTTTATTTTCTTATGTAGTTTCAAATTAATTGACATCAACAATTTCCTTGGTAATGCTTTAAAGTTGATGTACCACTAA
>NW_013769656.1:0-794 GCF_000517525.1 Limulus polyphemus
ACTAGAATATCGGGATCTGTGGTCAAATGTTTTGGATAACACCTTCATTCTGATTATCTTGTTTTCACTAGAATATCGGGATCTGTGGTCAAATGTTTTGGATAACACCTTCATTCTGATTATCTTGTTTCACTAGAATATCGGGATCTGTGGTCAAATGTTTTGGATAACACCTTCATTCTGATTATCTTGTTTCACTAGAATATCGGGATCTGTGGTCAAATGTTTTGGATAACACCTTCATTCTGATTATCTTGTTTCACTAGAATACCAATTTCCTTGATAACTCTGCGCTTCACTTAAACACTCGGAGATAGGTAATGATGCTATAGGTGTGGATTTCTAGAAAATATTATGCTAGTGCTCCGGATACGTGCAAAATAAGAACGCGAATACGCATACACACGTCATCTTGGGAAAATTATTTGTGAAGTTTTGCGGCTGAAATTCATTTTTCTGTAAACGTGTATTATTGAGACTGAAGATTTAGTAACGGTGCTTGCAACGTTTAAAAAAGTAAATCGTTTTCAGAATAGTAGATTTAATCAGAAGTAAGAACGCCGTTTCGTGTTGAAAATAAAACTGAAACGAAAACAGATAAATGAATAATTGTATAATTATAGAAATGGGGGAGAAACTTTTTGAACACGCGAAGAATTTTAGAATTTTATAAAATTATTATTGTTACTATTTTAGAAACACACACTCACACTCACATTGACCAATCAGAAAAATAGAAACACACACCCGCACTCACGTTGATCAATCAAAAAAATAGAAACACACACACTCGC
>NW_013769657.1:0-1028 GCF_000517525.1 Limulus polyphemus
GGCAGTACAACAGTATTGTTAAATCTTGTGTCTTCTTATTGACAGTACACAGTTTCGTTAAATCTTGTGGCTTGTTAGTGATAGTACTCAGTATCGTTAAATCTTGTCTTCTTATTTATAGTACATAGTATTTTTAAATCTTGTGTCTTCTTATTGACAGTACATAGTATTTTTAAATCTTGTGTCTTCTTATTGACAGTACACAGTATCGTTAAATCTCGTGTCTTCTTATTGACAGTACACATAATCGTTAAGTCTTGTGGTTTGTTATTGATAGTACACAGTATCGTTAAATCTTATGGCGTGTTATAGATAGTACAAAGTATCGTTAAATCTTGTGGCTTGTTATTGATAGTACACAGTATCGTTAAATCTTGTTTCTTCTTATTGATAGTACACAGTATTGTTAATTCTTGTGGCCCTTTAGTGATAGTACACAGTATTATTAAAACGTTTCTCTTCTTCTTGATAATATAAAGTATTGTTAAATCTTGTGTCTTCTTATTGACAGTGCACAGTATTGTTCCATCTTGTGTCTTCTTATTGACAGTACACAGTATCGTTAAATCTTGTGGCTTCTTAGTGATAGTACACAGTATCGTTAAATCTTGTCTTCTTATTTATAGTATCTAGTATTGTTAAATCTTGTGTTTTATTATTGACAGTACACAGTATTAATAAATCCTGTGTCTTCTTATCGACAGTACACAATATTGTTAAATCCTTTGTCTTCTTATTGACAGTACACAGTATTGTTAAACTTGTGTCTTCTTATTGATAGTACACAGTATCGATAAATATTGTGTCTTCTTATGGACAGTACACAGTATTGATAAATCTTTTCTTCTTATAAAATATTACACAGTATTGTTCCATGTTGTGTCTTCTTATTGACAGTACACAGTATTGTTAAATCTTGTGTCTTCTTATTGACAGTAAACAGTATCGTTAAATCTTGTGTCTTCTTATTGATAGTACACAGTATTGTTAAACCTTTTGTCTCCTTATTGACAGTACACTTTTTCGTT
>NW_013769658.1:0-789 GCF_000517525.1 Limulus polyphemus
TATTTTGTTTCATATCCTCCACGTGCAAAATTTTTAAAGGCTTAACAACCAAGTACAAAGGTCATAATTAGAAGACAATTGTTTGCTTTACTTCCTTATTTACTGTTCTATGTTTTAGGAGAAATAACTTTAAGAACTTATTTCAAAATAGAAATAATCTGTATACATATATAATGTATAATTATTGAAATGTTACTGTATTTTACAAAATACTAGTCAACTACAACACAGCCAAGACAAGTTACTTTGTACAGACTAAAGGTCACCTTTATATTATTTGATATGGTAACATGAGTGCACATGAGCCACGTTGTTGTAACTTCTGTATTGTTAGCTAGGCACGGGTGAAAGTTCAATATAATAAAAATGATAAATATATATAAATGTATAATTGAAGCTATTTCATCTGAACATTAATGTTTTTGTGTTCATTCTAGAATGAAAGAAGCATAATTTATATTTATTTCCTAATTTTTTATGGTGGTTGCAAGATTGGTCAAATCTACCGAACCCGTACAGAGATTAATTACTGAAAATAACAGATAAAATATAGAGTTTGTTCTTAAGTAATGTTTGATAACTATCTGGAAATTATTAAGATTTGGCATGTGAAATTTCAGAATTTTGTGATGCATAAAAGTATTTTTAATCTTAAAATGAAAATTACTTTGCATGATAGATAGGCAAGATGTGGAAAGAAAAAAAAAGGCATGAGAGAAACATTGCTTTACAAACCTTAAGACTTAATAAAAAAAAAATTAGATATTTTGCATATGAAAGCATTGTAAT
>NW_013769659.1:0-793 GCF_000517525.1 Limulus polyphemus
AAGACGCAGAGTCTATGACAAAGTTGCACCTTTGGCCATCCAGCTTTCCTGTCACATAGACATTATGTGTGCTTGCCATTTTACACTTAGCTGTTGGGACTTTCATGATGGGGGTTGGTGAGTGTCCCTCAACACGAACCACTACTGTTCTCCTTGAGGCTGACTTGTTGGAATATTCTTCTTAGACTGGCTCCTCATATGTCCTTGCTCTCCACAGTTCCAACAACCTTTCTGGGTAGCAGCCTTTCCTGCTGTGGCATCTCTCCTGTGTTGAAGTTGCCAGCATTGAGCTCTCTTGTGCCCAGGTTTATTACAGTCCCTCAAACTTCTCTGAAAGCTGACCTTTTCTGGTCTTGAATCCTGACGACTGTACCTCTGTGCTGGACTTAATGTAGGATTCAAATTCAAGAGCTCTGGCCATTGCATCCTGCATAGTAGAGGGGTTTACTTGCTTCACTTGTATTTTCAGTTGTGGACTGTCCAAGGCGTCTACAAAGTGATCCTCCAGCAAGAACTTGAGGAGATCGGGTGGTGCAGTTGAGTAGGCCTTGTGTGCCATACTTTCCAAGTCCTGTGCCAGCTCTTGCAGGCTCTTCTTTCTAGCACGGACTCTTGTCCTAAACCTAGCCCTGTAGACTTCTGACTGATTTTGGGTTCCGTACCTGAGTTCTAGAGCCGCTACCAGTGCTCTATAGTTGTGCCTGTCGTCTGCTGACAACTGTCCAAGTATTTCCAGTGGTTGTCCCTTCAAGCTCGTTGCCAGATATACTGCTTTCTGCTCCTGTGTCCATCC
>NW_013769660.1:0-607 GCF_000517525.1 Limulus polyphemus
AAAGTAATGAACTTAAAGAATCACTGACTATCAGAGCCTTCGTAACCTCGGAATCTTCCAGCCACAGAAGGGCTTGTAAGATAGCAAACAGTTCAGCCTTATATACAGAAGTAGGTGCAGTTTTGAATGATTTTCTGATGTTGAGATTGTTTATATAAAATGCCGATGAAGTAAAACTGGTAGACTTGGAGCCATCCGTAAAGATACTAGTATAGTTTGAGAAACTAGCTAGTTTCTCCTTGGCCAAGGACAAAAGCAAATAACTTTCTCCCGTTTTTTACCAGCATAATGAAGACTGACGTCGACATCAGGGGTTGGAATCTCCCAAGGAGGAAAGTGAAAATATTTGTATTTTGCAACATTTTGAAGGTTCACGGACGAGAAAAAGTCTTCAGTTTTTATCGACATTGGTGAGTTATTTTGGTGAAAGGTTCCGTAATAATCTTGGCAATTCTTTTGAATGAAATGAACGGGATAATCGAAATACAAAGATCTTGCTATAAATTTGAGTTGGATCTTCCGTCTCTGCAGGTCAAGGGGTAGGACACCGCAGTCCACTTCCATAGCCGATATATGGGCGTGTTTCAAAGCTCCACAACATAATCGC
>NW_013769661.1:0-1287 GCF_000517525.1 Limulus polyphemus
AAACACCAGGTGAACGTTAGTAGAAAACTAATTACCTCTAAGTTACAAATGGTCAAACCATTTTTAATATTGGAATTAATCTATTTACAGTCCTGTTTAGAAGGAAGTTTTTAAGTTTTTAAATTATTGATGAAATGTTTGAACAACACCGGCTTCAATATAAGCGGGGTACACCAAAACACTAACTACGTTTTTATTTTTTTCTCTTGCTTATACTTACCACTTTTGTCTTTCTTGCAATGCTTCGTTTAGGTTAGAAAATGTACCGTTGTATTTGCTTTATTTCTAATATTATTTTAATGTATTTATATCTGGAGTTAAAGAGAAACTAATTAATTTGATGACTTTCTTTATTTACTAAAAACAAAGAACATTAAAAACACACAAAACGTTGTTTTTTTTTAACTATTTTATTGTAGAAGAGATTTTTGTTATTGAATGTAAGAGTATATGAGGCAAGGTTAACATTCATGGGAACAATCTATAACAGTCATTCAGAGAAATAAAATGCTTTTATTGAATATATTAGCCAGTACAACTGGTATCATCGAGACAGACTCACTTAATAAGAATTCCTCATTAACCAAAACCAAAAGAAATAAATGGCTTGTTTCTCCAATAGGGAATAAAGACAACCTGAAAAGAAAACAAACAAGAAATAGTATGAGTATAACGTTAATATACAGACAACTGTTATAAATAACTGTTAATGTAAAAAAATTAAATGCATGTGGTCAGTTGTTCGCCCACATAATTCCTGTTCCCTTAAAAAAACTTTAACAAATGGACTTCAACATGTAGTCAGTTGTTCGGGCACATAATTCCTGTTCCCTTAAAAAACTTTAACAAATGTACTTCAATTTTTTATATTTGGTTATTAGCAAACTTAGATTAATAGCAAGTGATGCTTTAGATATTTTCAAAATTTCATGAATTTCTTAGAAGACATTTTTGAATGGATCTTTAAAGATCAAACTTAGTTACTTAGCACAGAAACAGTTCAAAATTATTTCATCTTATCACCTTACTTCCAGTTTATGTGTAAAAGCTGATTTTTATTTCACTTAGTTTCCTATTATTGTCAACTTTTATAACTTTAACTCATTTAATCACGGAAGATGATTATGACCTAACTAAAAATATATCACCTTCTGTATATAGTAGCCTTCTATTCATCCAAGTCAAATTCATCCGGCTTTTCTCCCTTTTTGAACTTCAATTCTTCATCTATAGAATACATAATATTTCTACATTCAATATTTCGAATGTCTTTATTGTCAACAAGTG
>NW_013769662.1:0-793 GCF_000517525.1 Limulus polyphemus
AAAATGATATTTTAGTCCTTCTTATACTAGATTTTATCGTCTTTCATAACGGTCTTTATAGTCCTCTTTACACTAGATTTTATCGACATTGATAACGGTCTTTTTATTCATTCTTACTTTAGGTTTTTTTAACTTTGATAACGGTCCTTTTAGTCCTAATTACTCTAAATTTTCTCGACTTTGATATCGATCTTTTTAATCCGTATTACACTAGATTTTTCGACTATGATAATTGTCTTTTTAATTCTTCTTCTAACAGATTTTGATTGATTTGATAATGGTCTTTTAGTCCTTCTTAAACTAGATTTTTTTGAAATTCATAATGGTTTGTTAGTCTTTCTTACACTAGATTTTCTTGACTTTGATAACGGCCTTTTTAGTCCTTGTTACACTAGATTTAGTTGACTTTGATAACGGTCATTTAGTTCTTCTTACACTATATTTTCTCGACTTTGATAACGGTCCTTTTAGTCATCCTTACTCTAGATTTTGTCGACTGTGATAACGGTCTTTTTATTCCTTCTTACACAAGATTATGTTGACTTTGATAATGGTCTTTTTATTCCTTTTTACACTAAAATGTTTTGACTTTCATATCGGTATTTTTGTCCTTCTTACACTAGATTTGTTTGACTTTGATATCTGTCTTTTTAGTCTTTCATACACTAGATTTTTTTAACTTTGATAACGGTCTTTTTAGTCCTTCTTCCGCTAGCTTTTTTTAACTTTGATAACGATCTTTTAGTCCTTCTTTCCCTATATATTGTCGATTGTTATAACGGTCTTTTAGTTC
>NW_013769663.1:0-1370 GCF_000517525.1 Limulus polyphemus
GAACATGGTTGTGTTAAACTTACATTCTTTATTTTATAGTAAACAAAGAGTATTTACACGTAATTAGGAGTCACTTGAAGAAACTAGATACTATCTTACTGTAAATGAACATGGTTGGGATAAACCTATGAAGAAGAAAATATACTACATCTTATATTATTTGTTTACTGTAAACAAACAAAATTTACACGTAATTAGGAGTCACTTTAAATAGCTGGATATTATAATAATTTACACGAACATCGTTGTGTTAATCTTATGAAGAAGGAACAAGATTACAGGTTATATTCTTTATTTTATAGTAAACAAAGAGTATTTACACGTAATTGGGAGACACTTAAAAAACTAGATATTAACTTATGGTTTATGAACTCGGTTGTGTTAAACTTATGAAGTGGAACAAGATTACAGCTTACATTCTTTGTTTATAGTAAACAAAGAGTATTTACTCGTAATTAGGAGTCACTTTAAATAACTAGATATTATATTTGTGTACATGAAGTTGATTTTCTTAAGGATATAAAAAAGAAAGAAGATTACAGCTTATATTCTTTATTTTGCAGAAAACAAAGAGTATTTACAAGTACTTAGGAGTCACGTTAAAAAATTGGATATTATCTTAGTGTACACGGAGTTGGTTGTGTTAAACATATGAAAAAGTAACAAGATTACAGCTAATAATCTTTATTTTATAGTATATAAAGATTATTTATACGTAATTAGCAGTCACTTTAAATAACTAGATATAATCTTAGTGCACATGAACATGGTTGGGTTAAACTTATGAAGAAGGAACAAGATTACATTATATTTTTTATTTTGTGAAAACAAACAGAATTTACACGTAATTAGGAGTCACTTTAAATAGCTAGATATTATAATAGTGTACATGAACATCGTTGCGTTAATTTTATGAAGTAGGAACAAGAATACAGCTTATATTTTTTTATTTTTGATTAAACAAAGAGTATTAACACGTAATTATAAGTCATATTAAATTACTAGATATTATGTTAGTGTACATGAACATTGTCGGGATAAACTTATGAAGAATTAACAAGATTACAGCTTATATTCCTTGTTTTATAGTAAACAAAGATTATTTACACGTAATTATGAGTCACTTTAAATAACTAAATATTATCTTATTGTACATGAACATGGTTGGGTTAAACCTATGAAGAAGGAAATATACTACAGCTTATATTCTTTACTTTGTGTAAACAAACAGAAATTACACGTAATTAGGATTTACTTTAATTAGCTAGATATTATAATAGAGTACATGAACATCGTTGTGTTGAACTTATGAAGAAGGAACAAAATTACAGCTTACATTCTTTATTTTATCGTAAACAAAGAGTATTTAC
>NW_013769664.1:0-1404 GCF_000517525.1 Limulus polyphemus
AAGACCTATCTTCGAATCTGAGGCAAACACTCTGGCTTAGAGCAATTGTTCTGAAGACCTATCTTCGAATCTGAGGCAAATACTCTGGCTTAGAGTAATTGTTTTGAAGGCATGATTTCAAAATGCATTTATTACCCTCGCCCCCGGAGGGGTGGAGAGGATATTGCAATCAGGTCCGTGTGTATGTGTGTCTGTCTGTGTTTCCGTGCACGCATCTCGAAAACTAATGGATCTGTGTACACAAACTGAGAAGTCAGTATGGAACAGTCCCTCCTAAATATGGTCTGCATCAGTATCACTTTGAAGCATTTTCTTACAATGGGGAGATGTGGCAATTTTGTGGTTTTAGGGTTAATAACTCTGTAAAGTGGGATCATATTTGTACCGAAGTTCATGGGCACATTAAGCTTGAGATTCCTCATCACACTACAAAAATAATTCACAAAAGGAATTGAATTGTTAATCATTCTGGATATGACAAGGCATTTCTGAGTTTTTGAAGTTGTCAAACAATTGGATATTTCTGAGGGAAATTTACAATTGCTTCAGTATTTGTAGCATTTTAAAAGAGTTAAGAAATACCGAGTCTAACGACACTCTTTCAGCTAGTTGCTATGGACATATTAGGCCCATTGTGTACGTCCTATGCAGGAAACAAATATGTGTTAGTAGTTGCAGACTACTTAACCAAGTTTCCTGAAGTTATATGTTTACCTGATCAGAAAGCAGGAATAATATCCAAGACTTTCGTGAATAGCATAGTAGCTAGACATGGTATACCCCAATATTTACTTACAGATAGAGGTAGTAACTTTATTTCTAAGTTAACGAAGGAAGTTTGTGAGTTATTAGGTGTGACGAAAATTGAAACGACAGCTTTTCACAAAGCTGCTAATGGTTTTGTAGAGAGGTTTAATAGAACCTTATTAATACTGTGAGAAGGATCAGAAAACTTGGGATGAGCAGATTCCCTTGTTATTAGTAGCATACAGAATTGCTGAAAATGAGTCTACTCAGGAAAGTCCGTTCTATCTATTACATGGTCGAGATGTTACCCGTGCAGGAGATATTAGCTCCTAGAAAAGTTAAGTAGAACTACTACACAGAATACAGGTAGCATTTGAGTTAGCTAACGAACATTTAACTAAAGTAGAGAGAAACAAGTAAATAAGAAGGCACAAGTTAGTGATATAAAGTTAGGGGATGAAGTATTGTTATACACCCCAATAGTTAAGAAAGGAAACGCTGAAAAGTTAGCAAGGTTATGGAAGGGTCCTTTTAGAGTCCTTAAGGAAACTAGTCCAGTCAATTTTGAGATCCAAGATATATATATGGGAAAGGTAAACAACTAGTACATGTTAATAGGCTAAAGAAAATAAAATGTTAAAAATATTATCAATATAA
>NW_013769665.1:0-796 GCF_000517525.1 Limulus polyphemus
CTTTTCGGTGAGAAAAATATCTATTTCTCTTCTGAGCTTATAAAAACGAAACAGGACTTTACCGCAGCTGAGCCACCCCATTGCTGTGTGATAAGGCAAGTCACAGAATTTAGAATCAATTTCTTCAAGAAAAGCCTGGAACTGTAAGCATTGTATCGTCTTACAACAATGCACCCTAAGGTGACTGCAGGAATGAACTCTCATTACAGGTATTTACACAAAAAGTGATCCGATATCCAAAGTCGCAAAAAGTCGCCGAATTTTTTTATTTCACCGATTTTTCCAAAAACTTATATTACTGTCAGATGCAAAAAATCAGATTGGACAAATTTGAACATTTTTACTTACACTTATTTTAATTTTTTTCTACATAGTAAGTTCAGCTACAATCTATGATATTTCCACATAAATAATTACATTTTAGCTCATTTGTGGCACAGTGCAGTGGTGGGCCAGATGAACTGACCTCGCAGGCTGGATCTGGCTCGCGGGCCATAGTTTGGTGACCCTTGTCTCAATAGATGGAGAAAAAATAAAGAAAAAATAATTGGAAGTTCAGTTATCTCTTAATAGATGGTGAAAAATTAAGAAAAAAACTTGGAAGTTTAGTTATCTCTCAATAGATGGAGAAAAAATTAAGAAAACTACTTGGAAGTTCAATTATCTCTCAATAGATGGAGAAAAATTAAGAAAAATACTTGGAAGTTAATTTATCTCTCAATAGATGGAGAAAGAAATTAAGAAAAAATACTTGGAAGTTCAGTTATCTCTTAATAGACGGAGAAAAATTAAGAAA
>NW_013769666.1:0-1227 GCF_000517525.1 Limulus polyphemus
ATAATTATGTAAACTGTATTAATTAAATATAGCGTATTACACAAGTTTGTTTGTTTGAATTTCGTTCAAAGATACTTGAGGGCTATCTGCGTTAACCGCCTTAATTTAGCAATAATAGTATAGAGGGAAGTTAGTTAGTCAAAATCACTCGCATCCAAATCTTGGACTATATTTTACCAATTAATGGTGGGATTTACCGTCATATTATAAATACTTGCCACTAAAATGGCGAGCATATTCTGTGACGGGTATTCGAACCAGACAAACATAGTTTGCGAGGTGATCGCCGTAACCACACGATCGTGTATACTACACAAGACCTGATCTGTATTATTAAAAGTCATCAAATGAAACAGCTTATATATATTTTTTATAAACAAGTTACGAGAAATTCCGAGTAGAAAGTGTGTTGCCAATATCTAGAATAAACTGAATAGTTATATAAGGAAAGTTGTTTTAACCATTAAACTTTAAATATAGGTTTGTAAAGCTCGATAATAAACCTGAAGAATTTAGAAAGTAATTTATGACATATTAATTTACGTAATACGTAAAACATTAAGCAGTTAGTAGGTATCAAAGTCGAGTGGTGTACGTGGTGAAACTTTACTAAGCTTTGGAGTTTTAAACTTTATATTAAACGTTTTAACCTCACTTTAAGGATAACGGGAGTTGACAACCATTCCACTTTGTTAGTGAAAGGTGATTTTGTAACATTTTGTTTGTTAGAAATATATTACAAAATATTTTTAAAAGGAGTAGTATAAAAAATCATGAGATTGATATACAATTACACAACCTTAAAACATTTCCTGAAAAGGAGTGTGAAAGAGTGTAAATAAACAAACGATTTACAACAAATTTGTTTAAAATACCTCAAATATTTTATTTCTATATTTTACATAAACTAAAAACAAAAACTTCATAATTCTAGTAGGAACGATGTTGTCACTATCCCTTGAAAGTTAGCTTTCTTACACATATATATTGTTCCTTTAAAAGACTTAAGTACAGAGTGAAACAAGAATTACCAACTAATAATAGATGAACATTAAGTGGTTATAACATGTACAATACTCCGTGCTTTGTACATTAAAGCGATGTTTTAGTTTAAAATACTGCTTTTCTACTGATAAACGTTTATACATAAATAACTTTTGATGGGTATATTAAACTAGTGTATTTCTATACATATAAAATAGTCATTCTTCTGATAAGTATTGTAAG
>NW_013769667.1:0-792 GCF_000517525.1 Limulus polyphemus
AACAACTTGCAGTTCGTTTGGCATACCAAACCTGAAGAAGAAATCACTAATAGCCTAAGCTACAGTTGTAGCTTCCTGATTTGGTATTGCATATGCCTCAGGCCATCTGGTGCAATAATACATCACCACACAAATGTACTTGTTTCCAGCAAGAATTTGGGGCAATGGATCAGCAATGTCAATGGCTACTCTTTCCATTGGTGCACCAACTTGATATAACCTCATTGGAGCACGTCCCTTACGCTTGGGTCTCCTTTTAGCACAACATGTACTGCAGGTCCTGCACCATTCTTCCACATCTTGCCTCATACCTATCCAGTAAAATATCTGCCGTAGGTGACTCAATGTGCCCATTAGTTCTTTGCAACAGGACTTAAGCTAGACACCTTCTCCCAAGCAGGGCACAAAACACTTACTTGTAGGAAATCAATTATTGGCTTCAAATCTTGGTCTTTCTCCTGTTCTCCTTTAATGTCTATATTTGGTACCACTTCACAATCATCAACTCCTTCAGTCACTTCAACTTGAGCTTGATGGCACCTGGTTAGTTCAGCCTCTCTTTTGCAACAATGTCTGCAGTTATTTTTGCAGGGTCTTTGGCTCAGTCCGTCGGAATTTCCATAAGATTTTCCTTCTCTGTATTCAATATCATAATTATACTGGTCTCTCTTTCCAATCCAACATGCCAGTTGTCCCTCTGGGTTCTTTAATGATCTTAACCAGCATAATGCAGCATGGTCTGTCCTAATGGTAAACCTGGCGCCATAGAGGTAAGATGGAAATATGTTAGAC
>NW_013769668.1:0-793 GCF_000517525.1 Limulus polyphemus
GGACTATCTACTACCAAAGAAGTTTGTAATTGATTTTGATAAAATGACGTTTGGGAATAACAAAGGCCAAGTTCCGGTAACTGTTAAAAGAGAGGTTGAACTAATTAGGTGCCATCAAGGTGAAGTCAAAGTGAAAGTTGATGATGACGAAGTGGAACCAGGTATAGATATCAAAGCAGAACAGGAGAAATACCAAAATTTGAAGCCTATAATTTATTTGCTAAAACCAAGTGTTTCCTGCCCTGCTTGGAGAAGACATGGAGTCACATACGACAAAGATTTTACTTGATAGGTATGAGGCGAGATGTGGAAGAATGGTGCAGGACATGCAGTACATGTAGTGCAAAAAGGGGATCCAAGCATAAGGGATGCTCACCTTATGAAGAGTTGCCTGAGAATGTGTCAGAGTTTGTGAAAGTGTTATCGGAAAGGATGGATGATATTCACCATCAAGTGCATTCAAACTTGAAAACATCTGCTGATTCGATGAAGCTATCTTATGATAAGAGAGCTACTGAAGTCAGCTTTGTACCAGGAGACAAGGTATGGTTGTATAATCCCAGGAAGACCAAAGGGAAGTCTCCTAAGTTGTCTTCTCCATGGGAAGGCCCATATGACATAGTGGATTGTCTCTCAGACGTGACTTTCCGGGTAAAATGTGGTCGGCGAGGTAAGCCAAAAGTGGTGCATGCCAACAGGCTTTGGCGTTATCACGGTCCAGGACATTTCATTTGGGATGAAGTGGACAACAGAACAAATGACGCTGCTGAAGACGTGCCACCTGAAGAAGCCA
>NW_013769669.1:0-1413 GCF_000517525.1 Limulus polyphemus
AAATCAAATACTCTTGTTACTTAGAAAACAGGCAGTGATTAGTTACATTTAACTAAATGTTTTCATGATCATTTAAACTTTTATCTTAATAAGTGTAGCTGGTTAATACTAAGCCGAGAACCCAATCTGTGTACAACGAAGTGAGAATGGTTCTCCCCGGGTGGTAAAAATACATACAAAGGCTAACGTGACATTCAGGTCGTTATTATTTTAGTACTTACCTCTTTCTTGGTTGGGTTCTGTAATCGTTAGACTGTCTGTATTTTCAAGTTTGGCGTTAAACTAGATAGATGAAAACTTAGTTGTTTTTTAACAATCATACCGAGTACAGCGTAACCCGTAGTTAACGTGTCATACTGTAGATGTTAGAACCCACGAGATTGCGCCTCATCACTGTCAAAAATATAAATAGAGCTTCACATTGTTTTGTCCGTGGATACACTGTAAGGTTGACAATAAAATCCCACTATCCAATTATAAAAGCGAAAGTGTTGGCAGCGAGTGTTGTTGATTAGCTGCCTTCCCTCTAACGTATAACTCTAGAATGATGGTCTTCTATCGTGGGTAAATACCACAAAAACTGACGGTTTGTGGGATTATGAAATGCAAAATGTTCATCATTAGATACAGCCGACATTAGATACAGTTACCATCATCAGGGCTAGTATCTAATATAGTAGCACAATGTGTCTGAAAGAAATTATCATGGGTAATCCTCGAATACGTTTGCGTGAAAATAAATAAATCAACAAAATATCAATGTTGATGTTATTTCTTTCTATATTAATGTACACATCATCATCGAGGTAGAGGCTTAGTATTCAATGTGTTTTCTGGAATAGGAAGAAAGTCAAACTCTTTACTGTTTTTTTAAATGTCTAATTGTTAACCATAGTAACGTACTGTTCTTCTTGATCACTTAGTGTCTAGTGGTAGTATCTACTATACTGTTTCTTTATTTGCAAAAATCTATATACTGGTTTGCTTGTTCTTCATTTATTTTTCACATAATTTACTCTACATTGAACTTTAACTGCTATTTGAGTTTGTTATGTGTCTGGTTGCCAACTTGATTTCTATCTACCGTATTGTAGTTAACATAGTTTCCAATTATCAAATTTATATACTGTGTTGTTTTTCTATTTTACCATGTGTCTAATTGTTATTTCGTTTTCAGCTATAACTAGTACTTTACATGTGTTTGCATGCTATTGTTTGTTTTTATTTCATACTTGGATAGAATATATTTTTCAGTACAGAACATGTTAGATACGCTAAAATGTTTTTTGTGAAAAACACAGCAAAACTCCAAATGAACAAAACTATCTTAATATTTAATACTGCTATCAATGTGTTTATGTTGTAGGAGGGAGAAGGAAGAAATAAATAATGTTGATGTGCTGTAGACAGGTT
>NW_013769670.1:0-794 GCF_000517525.1 Limulus polyphemus
AATCAGTGAAATATTTTATATTGTTAGTAATGTAACCCTAGGGATAGCTGGGTTCATCTGTGAAAATCTTAGTTAATCAGTGAAGTCTTTTATATTGTTAGTAATGTAACCCTAGTGATGACTTGGTTCATCTGTGAAAGTCTTAGTTAATCAATGAAGTCTTCTATATTGTTGATCATGTAACACTCTGGATAACTGACTCATCTCTGAAAGTTTTGGTTAGTTAAGTTCTGTATATTGGTAATTTAACACTGATCTTTGGTGCAAAATGTTATGGTTATAAGTGTATACAGAATTCATCACTCATTTTTCTTTTCTTTTTAATATAAGCAGAAGGAAGCTACTAATTATGTTTAATTTTTAATATTCAATGCCTTAGACTTTGATTAATTTTAATTTTTTTATTTTAATGGATAATACTCTCTTTTTGAATGTTTCCATTTGGATAGATTTTTTAATGGTTGTTACTTTAAATTAAGTAGTCTTGAGACATATTATTTGATCAGTCGTAATGAAAGTTATTTTTCTCTTAGTTATACAAGTGTTTGTTTTAAATATAAAACTGTCTCTTTTAGATCAAGGCCATGATGAGGAACTTCTTGATGATGCAGAATATGGTGAGATTCTCTAAAGATTTATTTTGTAAAGGAAATATTTGCATAAATAGAGAGCTTTGTTTAACTTAAATGGATAAAAATCCATAGCTTTTGGTCCTAGTTCCCTTGGTCACGATTAAGGATAAACCTTTCTTTTGTACCAGTTTTTAATCTCAATTTTGTAAAGGAAATATTTGC
>NW_013769671.1:0-793 GCF_000517525.1 Limulus polyphemus
GGGAAATCAATTAACAAACGGAGACGTAACAAATTGGTGTCAGAAGTGGGATGAAAAAAAATGGAAACGAGAAGCGGCAAATCAAACTACAGCATAGCAGACTTGATGGCAGCAATACAAGAACAGCAAAAGAAACAAGAAGAACGAGAAGAGAAATTACAACAGTTGTTAGAGGAATAAGAAAAGAAACAAGAAGAACGAGAAGGGAAATTACAACAGTTGTTAGAGGAAAAAGAAAAGAAACAAGAAGAACGACAAATTAAACAAGAAGAGAAATTACAGCAGTTGTTGGAGGAAAAAGAAAAGAAACAAGAAGAGAAATTACAGCAGTTGTTGGAGGAAAAAGAAAAGAAACAAGAAGAGAGATTACAGCAGTGGCAACTGGAACAAGAAAGGAAACAGGAAGAAAGTCAGCAGCAACTACAGGAAAATCAACAACAATGGCAAGAGGTACAAATGGAAAACATTAGTAAATTTAAAATCGAATTAGATACGTTAAAGGACGATCTATTGTCTTTAACACAAGAAGGATACATTGACCATCGACTTAACCAGCCCCAGACAATGACAAGCCCTATCCAGACCCTGCAGCCAAACCCTAATGCAGACATATTCAGTCCCGTTAGAAGTCACATCCCAGATATGAATGTCAGTACTAGGAGTGATCCGGTACGAAGGAAGCCACAGGAATTCGATGGGAAGGCACAGTGGGAAGCATATAGAGCACAATTTGAGCTACTGGCAGAGATGAATGGATGGACAGAGGAGCAGAAAGCTGTATATCTGGCAACGA
>NW_013769672.1:0-406 GCF_000517525.1 Limulus polyphemus
AAAGAATGAGTATGATGGTTATATATTTGGTAACTATAGTTACACCTAAGTGTTCATGGTGTAGTTGTACCAAGTAAGGCTAAAGGTGAGTATGATTGTTATAAATTCGGTAACTATAGTTACTCCTATGTGTTCATGGAGGTATTGTACCAAATAAAGCTAAGGATGAGTATGGGGGTTACAAATTCGCTAACTAGAGTTAAACCTAGGTGTTCCTGGAGTTGTTGTACCAAATAACGCTAAAGAAGAGTATGGTGGTTACAAATTCGGTAACTAGAGTTACTCCTATGATTTCGTGGAGTTTTTGTTCCAAGTAAGGCTAAAGATGAGTATGATGATTATAAATTCGGTAACTATAGTTACATCTAGGTGTTTATAGAGTAGTTGTACCAAGTAAGGCTAAAGA
>NW_013769673.1:0-1570 GCF_000517525.1 Limulus polyphemus
CTGTAGACTTCTGATTGATTTTGAGTTCCGTACCTGAGTTCTAGAGCCGCTACCAGTGCTCTATAATTGTGCCTGTCGTCTACTGACAACTGTCCAAGTATTTCCAGTGGTTGTCCTTTCAAGCTCGTTGCCAGATATACTGCTTTCTGCCCCTCTGTCCATCCATTCATTTCTGCCAGTAGCTCAAATTGTGCTTTATATGCTTCCCAAGGTGCTTTCCCATCGTATTCCTGTGGCTTCCTTCTTACTGAATCACTCCTATTACTGACATTCATATCTGGGATGTGACTTCTAACAGGACTGAAGATGTCTACATTAGGGTTTAGCTGCGGGCTCTGTAAGGGGCTTGCCATTGTCTGGGGCTAATTAAGTCGATGGTCAATGTATCCTCCTTGTGTAAAAGACAATAGATCGTCCTTTAACGTATCTAATTCGATTTTAAATTTACTAATGTTTTCCATTTGTACTTCTTGTTTCCTTTCTTGTTCCAGTTGCCACTGCTGTAGTCTCTCTTCTTGTTTCTTTTCTCGTTCTTCTTGTTTATTTTCTTTCTCCTCTAACAACTGCTGTAATTTCTCTTCTTGTTTATTTTCTTTCTCCTCCAACAACTGCTGTAGTCTCTCTTCTTGTTTCTTTTCTCGTTCTTGTTGTTTCCTTTCTTTTTCCTCCAACATCTGCTGTAATCTCTCTTGTTTATTTTGATGTTCGAGCTGCCATTGTTGTAGGTTTTCTTGCCACTGCTGTAATCTTTCTTCTTGTTTCTTTTCTCGTTCTTCTCGTTTCTTTTCTTTTTCCTCTAACAACTGTTGTAATTTCTCTTCTTGTTTAATTTGTTGTTCGAGCTGCCACTTTTGCAGGTTTTCTTGCAACTGCTGTTGTCTCTCTTCTTGTTTCTTATCTTGTTTATTTTCTCGTTCTTCTTGTTTCTTTTGCTGTTCTTGTATTGCTGCCATCAAGTCTGCTATGCTGTAGTTTGATTTGCCGCTTCTCGTTTCCATTTTTTTTTATCGTTCCACTCTCTGACACCAATTTGTTACGTCTCCGTTTGTTAATTGATTTTCCGTAACTTCGTTCCGACGAAACTTTAGCGACACAAGTCCTTACTTAATAAAACTGGTTTATGCTTTCCGAACACAACTTTACGATACACTTATTTTCAACACTCGCGCTATAACAAACTATAATAATGACGTTAACTTCAACAATACGTCTCTCTCTGACTGCAGTTCAATTACTCATTACCTACACACATGATTGTTATCCCGTCACGTTGTCATCCACTTATATATATACCAGACTACCCTATATCTAGTAATTTCCTGACTATTCCCGAAGGTTCGAGAGAAGTGGCGTGACATTAGTCACATGACCTCGCTCACGCAACAATATGGTAATATGAGTGCACGTGTGCCGCATCATTGTAACTTCTCTATTGTTAGCCAAGCACGGCTGAAAGGTCAATATAATTAAAATAATAAATGTGTAATGTTATCAGATTTAATCTATTTACTCTAAACATTTTTGTCTTCATGTTATAATTTGTGTTCATTCTAGAATGAAAGAGGCATCA
>NW_013769674.1:0-793 GCF_000517525.1 Limulus polyphemus
TTTTTGTACCAAAAAACGCTAGAGATGAGTTTGGTGTTTACAAATTCGGTAACTAGGGTTACACCTAGGTGTTCGTGGAGTAATCGTACCAAGTAAGGCTAAAGATGAGTATGGTGGTTGTAAATTCGGTAACTAGAGCTACACCTAGGTGTTCGTGGAGTTGTTGTACCAAATAACCCTAACGATAAGTATGGTGGTTATAAATTAGGTAACTAGAGTTACACCTATGCGTTCACGGAGTAGTTGTAACAATTAAGGCTAGAGATGAGTATGGTGGTTATAAATTCTGTAACTAGAGTTACACCTAACTGTTCATGGAGTAGTTGTACCAAATAAGGCTAAAGATGAACATGATGGTTATAAATTCTGTTACTAGAGTTACACCTAGGTGTTGATGGAGTAGTTGTACCTAGTAAGGATAAAGATGAGTATGGTGGTTATAAATTCTGTAACTAGAGTTACACCTAAGTGTTCATGGAGTAGTTGTACCAAATAAGGATAAAGATGAATATGGTGGTTATAAATTCTGTAACTAGAGTTAAATCTAGGTGTTCGTGGAGTTATTGTAGCAAATAACGCTAAAGATGAGTATGGTGGTTACAAATTCGGTAACTAGAGTTACACATAGTTGTTCGTGGAGTTGTTGTACCAAATAACGCAAAAGATGAGTATGGGGTTACACATTCGGTAACTAGAGTTAAACCTAGGTGTTCATACAGTAGTTGTATCAAGTAAGGCTAAAGATGAGAATGGTGGTTATAAATTCGGAAACTAGAGTTACACTTAAGTGTTC
>NW_013769675.1:0-784 GCF_000517525.1 Limulus polyphemus
ATCCCAAGACACGATACCACAGTATAAATGTTCTATAACCTCCCAAGACGCGATACCACAGTATAAATGTTCTGTAACATCCCAAGACACGATACCACAGTATAAATGTTCTGTAACCTACCAAGACACGATACCACAGTATAAATGTTCTGTAACCTACCAAGACGCGATACCACAGTATAAATGTTCTGTAACATCCCAAGACACGATATCACAGTATAAATGTCTAGTATTGCAAAGCAGCAGAAATAACGTTAAAAATCCATACGTGAATAATTAAACCAAACCAGAAATATAAGTAATAATGATGAATAAGTAATTAATATCAGGGTAATGAGGAAGGTAGTAAAAACTGCAAAACAATCAGATGTGGCCTAGTGTCAGAATGTGAATCTCAAGATCTATGGTTCGCTTCCCGCTTCCGCAAATTTGAGATTCGCGCTTTGGGATCGTGGGTTATAAAAATGACGATGAAATCCCAACATCGGGGCTGGCTAGGGCAAAGAGCTCTTGTGTAACTTTTCGCGAATGTCTCCAGCTCAACATCGGGTACCGGTACCTAGTGGAGAAATCACTGTCGCCACTGGTACCTAGTGGAGAAATCACTGTCGCCATCAGTACCTAGTGGAGAAATCATTGTCGTCACCGGTACCTAGTGGAGAAATCATTGTCGTCACTGGTACCTAGTGGAGAAATCATTATCGTCACCGGTACCTAGTTGAGAAATCACTGTCGCCATCAGTACCTAGTGGAGAAATCATTGTCGTCACCGGTACCTAGTGGA
>NW_013769676.1:0-2679 GCF_000517525.1 Limulus polyphemus
TGAAGAAAATTACTTACCAGCATTGGTCAATTTCCATATCATAACATGCCATCGGGAGATGTAGTTTGTCGTCATCGCAATAGTTGGATTATTGATGTTACTCTTAGCATTGCATGTTTTTGCTTTTGATAACGTATTTTTTAATAACAGTGTTCTGCTAACACCTGTTTCTGTGATGAGAAGATGAAAAAAAATTACAAGGAACGCGCAAACATATTCGCACACTCTTGAATTCATATTTCAGTTTTAGTAAAACACTTATTTCTAGTTCAACATCTAAAATCTCACAAGTTTCTAAGTAGTAGTTGCTATGAGAAAAATAACATTGTTACTCGACAGAGAGAACATTATAAGAATATACTTAGACTGCTGCTTCAGCATGTAAGAAAGTAACGATTATTGTTAATGTTTGTTGGGCATCATGTGGTATTGATATTATTGTACAGAATTTGATTGATGGAATTGTTGGACTTGTTATTCGTTATTGATTTAAATTTTTGGCCAGAATTTAGTTGGGACAGGTTTTACTTTTTCCAGTGTTAATTTTATGTTAATAATATTCAAATAATTCAAATTTATAATAATATAATTGACTAACAATCATTTTCCGATAAGAATTTAACCTATCAAATTATACTCAAAATGTTCATTTGGCCACATTCACAGAGTACTCTTTCTGCATTTCACCCTGGTCACGCACGTCATCGACAATACTACGGTAGCCCTCCTCTCCACGACCGACGTCATCGCCGTGTTTATAAAAAAAACAAAAAACGTGCTCTTACTTAAATCCGTCCTAGTGATTTACAAAAGATATGTAGTAGAACATGAATGAAGATATTGACTATTATGAGTTCGGTAATGCGAAATATATTTTTTTCTCGAATGGATTATTGGTTTTCAAAGCTTCCAATAACGTAACTGATTTCTCTTTTTCTGAATACACTCACCCCAAACAGCCTTATATTACTTGAAATATATTTAAATATATTAACGTCTTGTGTTTAGCCAGCGGCTTCATCACAGATACTCTCTATAGAAACACAAAACAAAGAATGTAGAACTAGGTATAGTTAAGGAACTCATCTTTTCCCATTAATGAACTGCCTTTCACGCTTTCTTCCACTACTTAAAGATGGCAAGGTACTGTTCTCAGGTTAAATCTATAAAGCCGAATAGACAACCAGGAGCCGCCAAAAGCATTTGTTTCTCTTCGCCCCGCACGCGGAATTAGGTTTGGTGATTAGAGGAATTGAAAGTGCTTCCTTTACTATTTCTGATAATTTAACAGTTGATGACGTGTTTTAAATCGATTTTGATATCTTCTGTCTTTTGTTTTTCCAAGTCATTACTCCAGGAGACTTTTCATTCAATTCTGCAATTCTGGTTTAGAATCCTTAAAGAACAAACTAAGATGAACTGTGAAAAAAAAACAAGAAACATAAGATTATGTCTGTCGGAATTTAAAATATATATTCTTCTTTTTGCCAATGGTCAAAATAAAAAGGTTTTTACTTATATTTCTTTATATTATAAATACATACACTATGTTGGGGAGGTTTCGTTGATAATTAATTTATGTTGAAACTACTGAACGTCGCGTGAAATACATTGGCGTCGAGAATATAGAATTTAGACAGACGATTAGGTGATAAAGATATAAATAGTGTGAGACGGATAATAGCAGACAGAAAAAAGTAAAGTTACAAATAGAAAGGTTCAACGTGAAGTTAACTACAGTAGAAGTGCTAGGCCTAATGATTGATATAGACCTAAATTTAATATGTTAGAGTAAGATTAATAGTAGAAACGGATATAAGAAAAAAATTTATTCCGTCAAAGCGTGGATTAGCCTGAGAGCACTTTGACAAAAAAGAACACAAGATCTTCAAAATAAAAAAGACCAAACGATTACGGTTATTCGCGCCACAATTGTAAGTGAATCATACACAGAATAGTGCGATAGTAATAGAGAAGATAGTTCGGCTTGTCGACTGAAATTCTAAACTAACTGAATAGGCCTAAGTAGACTTTTGAAAAGAGGGAGAGAACTACACATATAGTGTTAATGATATGCCTATAATATCTATAGTGTTGAAGAATTTGTTATACATACGTTTAACTTGTTCCGAAAATATATATTATTTTGAAAACAAGTGAGGTGCGTGCTGTTTATCTATCGTTGAATTTATCACTAACAAGGCATAGACATCTATTGTAGAAGAATCCTAAGCCCAAACTATCGTCTGCTTTTAACTTTTATTATAACAAAAACTAAACAATCACAAAAATTAATTAATCAATAATATCTAAACTAAACAGTCTGTAATATCATGACAATGTTTCAATCGTTTAGTCTGATAGACAACTGCTCGTTAGGGGTTACTGAATCTAAAAATCTAATTAAAGATGATTTTGGTATTATCGTGTCTCTAATATTTATCATGTTTTCCACCTCATGAATCAGTCGCCTTAACAACAAGTTGTTAAATTTTTAGACAAATACTAGATGTCATATTCTTAAGACTGGTTAAGGAGACAAAGTTAGCTAGCTTCCCGGCGAATTGTACTTACATGGACTCGCTCATCATAAATCCTCGATAAGATATCAAGGAAGTTCCAGACTAGAAAGAGAACTTTATATTATTTGTAAGTTTGTGAAAATAGTTGTTTATAAAT
>NW_013769677.1:0-792 GCF_000517525.1 Limulus polyphemus
CAGTCTCGTGACTGTCCAAAGTAAGATCACGAGAGATGTAAATATATCTAGTCGAGACCGTCTCGTGACTGTCCAAAATAAGATCACGAGAGATATCTAGTCGAGACAGTCTCGTGACTGTCCAAAGTAAGATCACGAGAGATGTAAATATATCTAGTCGAGACAGTCTCGTGACTGTCCAAAATGAGACCACGAGTGATAATCTAGTCGAGACAGTCGCGCTAAAATGATGTATTTTTATTTGAATGTTAATTTGTTCAGAGAGTCGAAGTTCCCAATCTAAGGTTGAACAAATCTCCTCCCATGGGTGTGAATATCATAACGCGAAACGTTTCTTTTAATCCCGAATGAAGCCACAATAATAACTCTAATACACACGTTTATCGAGTGACCCTTTAATATCTGTGCGACTGAGGTCGGAATGGTAACCGTATTCTACACATTTCTCTGTTGAAGTATATAGTAACCGTTTGAAGTCGTAATAATAATAATAATAACTGTATTATACACATCTCTTTAGTGAAGTCTTTAATAATTGTATTATACACGTTATCCTAGTGAAGTCGTAATAATAACTGTATTATACACGTTATCCTAGTGAAGTCGTAATAATAACTGTATTATACACGTTATCCTAGTGAATTCCTAATAGTAATAACTGTACAATATATGTATATCTTTGTTGTGAAGCTATAAAACGCTGGATCTGATAACATCAGGCGTGAACTTATGTCTAGTTGTTCTGGTAAAGATGAGTTCTTCTACTTTAAGGCAATTCATGTGGAAAGAGCG
>NW_013769678.1:0-793 GCF_000517525.1 Limulus polyphemus
ACTTATTCATTTTATAGGCAGTTGTACTGATGATTTTGGTTCATATAGTGACTGATCCCTCAAACTGATGTTTGAACAACTATGTTTGATTGACAGTATGTCTAATTCCTTTAGTTGACTCAGTGATAATTTTGGGTTGAGAGACTGACTGATTGCTTTGGTTGATTCGGTGATAATTTTGGATTGAAAGATTGACTGATCCCTTTGGATGACATTTGAGTGACCTATTTAATTCTTTCAGCATGGGCTCGGACCCTGGGACTGACCTCGTAACAATTTTGTGCTTATTATACTTTTCATGCTATAACTTTTAAATTAATAAGTGAATGTTAACGCAATTTGGCAGATTATCAGTAAACATTACAATGCTTTCATATGCAAAATATCTAATTTTTGTATTAAGTCTTAAGGTTTGTAAAGCAATGTTTCTTTCATGCCTTTTTTTTCACATCTTGCCTATCTATTATGCAAAGTAATTTTCATTTTAAAATTAAAAATACTTTTATGCATCAGAAAATTTTGAAATTTCACGTGCGAGATCTTTATAATGTTGAGATAGTTATCAAATGTTTCTTGAGAAAAACTTTATATTTTATCTAATTTCAGTAATTAATCTCTGTATGGTTCGGGAGATTTGACCGATCTCGCAACCACCATAAAAAAATTAGGAAATAAATATAAATTATGCCTCTTTCTTTCTAGAATAAACACTAGTTATAACACAAAAACATAAATGTTTAGACTAAATAGCTTAACTCTCATAACATTATACATTTTTATATATATATATTAT
>NW_013769679.1:0-1507 GCF_000517525.1 Limulus polyphemus
TGTTGTTATTATAATTATTAAAATAATATTTGGTGAGTAAAGGGTATACAATCTTTATGGCTCAGCAGTAAACTAGAGGGCTTATAACGATAAAATTCAGGTCAAAAAACCTGAAACAACAGGTAGATAAACATTGAAAAATTTTATAATGTTTAATCGAAAAATATATTTTAATATATATACACATTATTCTGTTATGGTTTTGTGTTAGGTTTATATTACTTTATGTATACATTTATGTTATTGAGAAAAACTACACTGATTACTCATCAAGTCGACTGATTAGGTTTGTGATCTGAAATTGTTCGGATAATCTTTTTCTTTGCGCTAAACAAACTTACTTTCAACAGTTTCTCAAAACTGTGTTTTTTGTTTGTTTTTTCAAAACTATTTTCACTGTTTTCACTTCTGATTAGTATTATGGAGATTTACTATTTCGCTTAATGTGTAAGTCAAACAATGGGATACGTTGTTACCAGGGTAGGGCTCGAGTATTTTTTATACGTTTTTTTACCTTTAGTCTCATTGACTTATGTATAAACCTTTAGTTAACGATTCTCCTCTTACTAAGATGTCGCCACCAGAGTCAACAGCAATACTGTCTTTATTCCCTTTGGAGGAGAAGTGATGTACATGATCTGGATTTGTGGGCTGTTTACTAATTTTCCTCTAACTCTTGTCTGTATTCCGTTTACTGTTGCTGAAGTTTTCGGAACGAAGTACACTGCTGAAATTTTTGGAATGGTGATTTTTACATCAGTAAGTGTAGAGCAAGGATTACGAACCAAATAATAAAAACACCATAATATCAATCCTTTTATTACCGAATTGTAACAGATATTCAAGCACATTTGTCGGTAAAGAAATGATTCATTTATTTAGATAAGTTAATTTAACCACTTCATTTTATATAGATTAGTTTGTTTAAAGACCAACCCACTTAGTGAACGTTTACTTACATTAAAGAAATATTATCTTCTTGTTTTGAAAATATCAGAAATAAAGTTGATAATTACCAAAATTAGTTTCAGTTACGTAAGGGATTCCTAACGAGTGTTAGTATATATTGACTATGAGATTAATTCAGTTTGATATAAGTTATTTCTGTAATATAAATTATAATATAGTACTTTATGTATTAATGAGCATATATGTTGTGATTGTGTAAATGTAAAAAATGTCTAATTATATTCTCAATTATCTGTTTTTGTCATTTCATAGGGTTACTTGTGACTATACTTTTCCCCGAAACCCATCGTACACAACCATTAACATCAAGTAGTTTTGATAGAGAAAAAGAATGACTCGTTACGAAGCTGTTGAATATTTGAAGTGAATTTCTTAGCACTTGTTACTTCTCGGATTTTTTTACACTTCCTGTCTAATATTTACGTAATAAAGTATCTTTACATAAATATTTAATAGAGCAGTGATAGAGGAAGAAACATTATCGTATTAAAGGATAATAAGACAAAGTGTTCATTACATATCTCAATAAAAGCAAATT
>NW_013769680.1:0-1035 GCF_000517525.1 Limulus polyphemus
AGATGAAGAAGTTATAGCCAAGGTATTTATCATTACCATATATCGTGAATATATCTATGTATTTACAAAAACCAGGACTTGTTCACTACAAATAAACATTATTAATTAGTTTAAACGGGTTTTACACACTGTATAAATGTTTTTGTACACAAAAGTTATGACACTTTTTCGAATGAGCATAGACATTCTCTGAAATAGAGGTAAATACGAAATATGTGTTCCAAATATGTTTTTTTAATAACACTAGTTTTGCTGTTTCTTCTCCAAATTTACGGTTTATTTTTGTAACAAGTGTAGTGTTACTTTATTGTTCAGTAGAAATATTGACATCATTCAATAAAGGTCTGCTGGACTATTTCTACAGCTCTGGTTATATTAAAGATGTGAATCAGAGTTATGAAGACAGGTGTTTATACTACTAACTAGAAACATTGATGAAAATACAAAATTTTCGTACAAAGAAGCTTAGGGAAGGTTTGATATAAACGAACTGTGATGTTTTGTTAAGAAAACAGCGTTTAGTAAAATGATGACTTAGTCAGGTAATTAAAAAAATTAGAAACGTTGGTGCGTATATTTTTCATTATATTGTAATATATGTTTCTAAACATAGGAAACAATTGTATTCATATTTTTAACATAGGAAAAACATACTGTGTCCGGAACGTCAAGACAATCGTATAGTAAAGAACTTAATGGACAAGTTACAAAAGACTTGACTGTAGAACAACAATATATAACGAAAAATTATGTGCATCATTGGAAGAAAATTCAGCCAATGTGAACGCTGTATACAGTTTTTCGTCATCAGCGTTCACATTGGCTGAATTTTCTTCCAATGATTCACATAATTTTTCGTTATCTATTGTTTTTCTACAGTCAAGTCTTTTGTAACTTGTCCATTAAGTTCTTTACTATACGATTGTCTTGACGTTTTGTACACAGTTTTCCTGTGTTGAAAATATGTAATGGTGATGTTGAAGTTAATGTATCACCAATAGAGGCTCTGAAAATAAAATAATATTACCTTTTATC
>NW_013769681.1:0-793 GCF_000517525.1 Limulus polyphemus
CGAATATTGTCACTTCTTATTGACAGTACACAGTATCGTTAAATCTTGTGTCTTCTTATTGACAGTACACAGTATCGTTAAATCTTGTGTCTTCTTATTGACAGAACACAGTATCGTTAAATCTTGTGTCTTCATATTGACAGTACACAGTATCGATAAATCTTGTGTCTTTTTCTGGATAGTACACAGTATTGCTAAATCGTGTGTCTTCTTATTGAGAGTACACAGTATTGTTAAATCTTGTGTCTTCTTATTGACAGTACTCAGTATAGTTAAATCTTGTGTCTTCTTATTAAAAGTGCACAGTATCGTTAAATCTTGTGTCTTCTTATTGACAGTACTTAGTATCGTTAAATTTTCTGTCTTATTATTGACAGGACACATTATTGTTAAATCTTGTGTTTTCTTACTGACAGTGCACATTATCTTTGAATATTGTGTCTTCTTATTCAAAGTACACAGTATCGTTAAATCTTGTGTCTTCTTATTGAAAGTACACAGTATCGTTAAATCTTTGTCTACTTATTGACAGTACACAGTATCGTTAACTCTTGTGTCTTCTTATTGACAGTACACAGTATCGTTAAATCTTGTGTCTTCTTACTGACAGTACACAATATTGTTAAATCTTATGTCTTCTTATTGAAAGTACACAGTATCGTTAAATCTTTTTCTTCTTATTGACAGTACACAGTATCGTTAAATCTTGTGTCTTCTTATTGACAGTACACAGTATCGTTAAATCTTGTGTCTTCTTATTGAAAGTACACAGTATCGTTAAATCTTGTGTCTT
>NW_013769682.1:0-793 GCF_000517525.1 Limulus polyphemus
ATATTTAATTGTGATAGTAACACGTTATTTGAAAGAACATCAAGTTGATTTTGTAGTAGAATTTGTTTGTTATTTTAGCGCAAAGCCACATGGGGTTCTCTGCTGTGTCCACCGCGGGGAATCGAACCAAATATTTTTATCGTTATAAGTCTGTGAACTTACCATTGTTCCACCGGAGGACTTGATAATAGGGAGATTTGATTGTTGTTGACCTCAGAACTCTAGCTTACACGGAGGGTCGAGTATTTAGTTTGTGTTTATTAGTGAAACGTAGGACAGTTGTAGTGACTAACCGAATGGGTATCTTAATAAGTGTTTCATTTGTGCAAAAAATAGAATTGGGCAATTATAAGTTCTCATTAGGATGGGTGTTAGACATGAAAGTAACGAGATTGTGGCTTGTGTACTAGTAACTGTGAATGTGTGTTTTATTCTTTGTAGCTTATATTTTTTTATCTTCCATAGTCGCTACTATGAACATAAAACTTGTTGTCACCAGTATCAGCATTAACAGTATATATTCAATGTGATCTTACCTACATGCCTCTCGGTCCATAACACAGTGGTGTTCAACCGATACTGGCCTAATCTAACGGACAGTAACTATATCATAGTAACTGCATACATTACTCGTTAGTACCTGTAGAAATGATGGAGTACTTATCATATACTTATTAACTTATTTAATGACAGTTTTAATGCATACACGTATTAATCTACATATTGTTGCGTCATCGAGGTCACGTGACTGGTGTGGCGCCCTCTATTTTCTAGAACTATCTTGTTTTTTCAC
>NW_013769683.1:0-908 GCF_000517525.1 Limulus polyphemus
CAATCTCTCTATCTATCCAATTCTATCTCCGCTTATTTATCCGGGCCGTTATATACAAAAAAAAAAAAAGAGGGCGCCTAAAACAGACTAGAGTTGCCAGGAAAAGTCAAGATCCTTCGAGAACATCATGACGTGTTACCAGCGTCACATGACTTCCGCTGTCGTAACGCTTCCCCTTCCTTAGTATTGTTCGTCCGGAACAATAGCCACTTACATTAAACCAATAGATAATTAACAATAACTTAATTAAATGTACAGAATTTACAAACACAAAATTAAAATTCAACAAAGTCTTTTAATTTTACGGGACGTATCTTCTTCGGTCTCCGTCTCGTTGGCTTCTGCTTCACGTGGGGTTCATTTGCTCCATCGGAAATTGTCCTATTATCGGTAACATTCACATCAGTGGTAGTAACTTCATTAATGGCTTCACTGTTTCCCTTCTCTAAACTGGGTAGAGTTTCTTCTTCGATAGTGGCTTTTTCAGGTGACAGGTCTTCAGAGCATCATTTGTTCCATTGTACCCTTCGTTCCAACTGAAATTTCCTGGACCATGATAACGCCATAGCCTGTTGGCATGCACCACTTTTGGCTTACCTCGCCGGCCACATTTTATCCGGAAAGTCACGTCTGAGAGGCGATCCACTATGTCATATAGGCCTTCCCATGGAGAAGACAACTTAGGAGACTTCCCTTTGGTCTTCCAGGGATTATACAACCACACCTTGTCTCCTGGTTCAAAGCTGACTTCAGTAGATCTCTTATCATAAGTTAACTTCATCGAATCAGCAGACGTTTTCAAGTTTGAACGCACTTGATGGTGAATAGCATCCATCCTTTCTGATAACACTTTCACAAACTCTGACACATTCTCATGCAACTCTTCATAAGGTGGGCGACCTGTTAAT
>NW_013769684.1:0-1733 GCF_000517525.1 Limulus polyphemus
ATTATAGTCACAGACTTCTACCATAACATTACAGTCCCAAACCTTTACCATGACATTACAGTCACGACTTCTACCATGACATTACAGTCACAGACTTCTACCATGGCATTATAGTCACAGACCTTTACCACGACATTATAGTCATATCTCTACCATGACATTACAGTCACAGACCTTTACCATGACATTACAGTCACAGACTTCTACCATGACATTATAGGCACAGACCTTTACCACGACATTATAGTCATATCTCTACCATGACATTACAGTCACAGACCTTTACCATGACATTATAGTCATATCTCTACCATAACATTACAAATACAGACCTTTACCATGACATTATAGTCATATCTCTACCATAACATTACAGTCACAGACCTTTACCATGACATTACAGTCACAGACCTTTACCATGACATTATAGTCATATCTCTACCATAACATTATAGTCACAGACCTTTACCATGACATTACAGTAACAGACCTTTACCACGACATTATAGTCATATCTCTACCATGACATTACAGTCACAGACCTTTACCATGACATTATAGTCATATCTCTACCATAACATTACAGTCACAGACCTTTACTATGACATTATAGTCATATCTCTACCATAAGATTACAGTCACAGACCTTTACCATGACATTATAGTCATATCTCTACCATAACATTACAGTCACAGACCTTTACCATGACATTATAGTCATATCTCTACCATAAAATTACAGTCACAGACCTTTACCATGACATTATAGTCATATCTCTACCATAACATTATGACTATAATGTCATGGTAAAGGTCTGTGACTGCTGTGACTGTAATGTTGTGGTAGAGATAACCTTTACCATGACATTATAGTCATATCTCTACCATAAGATTACAGTCACAGACCTTTACCATGACATTATAGTCATATCTCTACCATAAGATTACAGTCACAGACCTTTACCATGACATTATAGTCATATCTCTACCATAACATTACAGTCACAGACCTTTACCATGACATTATAGTCAGATCTCGTCCATAAGATTACAGTCACAGACCTTTAACATGACTTTACAGTCACAGACCTTTACCATGACATTATAGTCATATCTCTACCATAAGATTATAGTCAGATCTCGTCCATAAACTTACAGTCACAAGCAATTAATATGAATAGTGATGCTTGATACAGTTGTATCAAGTGAATGCGGGTGATGACAAGAAACTGTTAATCTAGATTCCATGGCGTTGCTATTAACACTGTTTTATAGAGGAAAACTACCAGCATATATTTTAAAGAGTCTGGTTAGTTCTGTAAACTAAAGGTCTATTACGAATAATAGGGTTGCGATCCTAAAGCTAATGTGGGTTACTATCGAGTGTCACTTTCTTATTTGGTGTGTTGACAAAAAGTCATGATATCTAATCAAAAACACCTTAGGTGGGGAAAAAAAGGTGCGGCCAAAAAAAAGGATTGAACGTGCAACTTACAGTAATGAAATCAAAACTGGCAGCAAACTGGTAGCTACACTTATAGCATTGATAAGAATTTTAAAGCAAATATTCATTCATCTGTTAACTAGGCCGCGTATTTTGTTCAACTTGGGGCATTATGGTGGGTAAAACAAAATAGCGTTTTGAGCTATAGACAACAATATAAGTACCTAGAGCGATAGAGTTTTGGGCTATAGAGACAACAATATGAATACCTAGAGCGAGAATTTTGGGC
>NW_013769685.1:0-2731 GCF_000517525.1 Limulus polyphemus
AAAACTGTGTACTATCAATAAGAAAACACACGATTTAACGATACTGTGTACTTTCAATAAGAAGACACAAGATTTACCATTACTGTGTACTATCATTAAGAAGACACAAGATTTAACAATACTGTGTACTGTCAATAAGAAGACACAAGATTTAACAAAACTGTGTACTGTCAATAAGAAGACACAATATTCAACGATAATGTGTACTGTCAGTAAGAAAACACAAGATTTAACAATAATGTGTCCTGTCAATAAGAAGACACAATATTTAACAATACTGTGTACTGTCAATAAGAATACACAAGGTTTAACGATACTGTGTACTGTCAATACAAAGACACAAGATTTAACAAAACTATGTACTGTCAATAAAAAGACACAAGATTTAACGATACTGTGTACTTTCAATAAGAAGACACAAGATTTAACAAAACTGTGTACTGTCAGTAAGATGACACACGATTTAACAATACTGTGTACTGTCAATAAGAAGACACAAGATTTAACAAAACTGTGTACTGTCAATAAGAAGACACAATATTCAACGATAATTCTTCTTATTGACAGACACGTTAAATCTTGTGGATAGTACACAGTATTATTGAGTGTAAACAGTATTGTTAATTCTTGTGTCTTCTTATTGAGAGTACACAGTATTGTTAAATCTTGTGTCTTCTTATTAAGAAGACACAAGATATATCAATACGGTGTACTGTCAATGAGAAGACACAAGATTTAACAATACTATGTACTATCAATAAGAGAACAAGATTTAAAAATACTATGTACTATCAATAAGAAGACACAATATCTAACGATACTATTTACTGTCAAAAAGAAGACACAAGATTTAACGATACTGTTTACTGTCAAAAAGAAGACACAAGATTTAACAATACTGTGTACTATCAATAAGAAGACACAAGATTTGACAATAATATGTACTATCAATAAGAAGACAGATTTAACAATAATGTGTACTGTCAATAAAAAGACATAAAGATTTAACAATACTGTGTACTATCAATAAGAAGACACAAGAATTAACGATACTGTGTACTGTCAATAAGAAGACAGAAGATTTAACGATACTGTGTACTGTCAATAAGAAGACACAAGATTTAACAATAATTTGTACTATCAATAAGAAGACACAAGATTTAACGATACTGTGCACTGTCAATAAGAAGACACAAGATTTAAAAAATACTGTGTACTCTCAATAAGAAGATACAGGATTTATCAATACTGTGTTCTGTCAATAAGAAGACACAAGATTTAACAATACTATGTATTATCAAAAAGAAGACAAGATTTAACGATACTATGTGCTATAAATAAGAAAACAAGATTAAACAATACTATGTACTGTCAATAAGAAGACAGAAGATTTAACGATACTGTGTACTGTCAATAAGAAGACAAGTACACAGTATCGTTAAATCTTGTGTCTTCTTATTGACAGTACACAGTATCGTTAAATCTTCTAATAAGAAGACACAAATTTAACAATAATTTGTACTAACCTTGTCTTCTTATTATTTTACGATACTGTGTACTGTCAATAAGAAGACACAATATTTAAAAATACTGTGTACTCTCAATAAGAAGACACAAGATTTAACGATACTCTTTACTGTCAAAAAGAAGACACAAGATTTAACGATACTGTTTACTGTCAAAAAGAAGACACAAGATTTAACAATACTGTGTACTGTCAATAAGAAGACACAAGATTTAACAATACTTTGTCCTGTCAATAAGAAGATACAGGATTTATCAATACTGTGTACTGTCAATAAGAAGACACAAGATTTAACGATTCTGTGTACTGTCAATAAGAAGACACAAGATTTAACAATACTGTGTACTATCAATAAGAAGACACAAGATTTAACGATACTGTGTACTGTCAATAAGAAGACACAAGATTTAACAATACTGTGTCATGTCAATAAGAAGACACAAGAGTTAACAATACTGTATACTCTCATTAAGAAGACACAAGATTTAACAATACTGTTTACTCTCAATAAGAAGACACAAAATTTAACAATACTATGTACTATCAAAAAGAAGACAAAATTTAACTATACTGTGTTCTGTCAATAAAAAGACATAAAGATTTAAAAATACTGTGTACTATCAATAACAAGCCACAAGATTTAACGATACTGTGTACTGTCAATAAGAAACACAAGATTTAACAATATTGTGTACTCTCAATAGGAAGACACAATATTTAACAATACTGTTTACACTCAATAAGAAGACAAAAGATTTAACAATACTGTGTACTATCAATAAGAAAACAAGATTTAAAAATACTATGGTATCATCTTGTTGACAGGACACAGTATTGTTAAATCTTGTGTCTTCTTATTGATAGTAAATGATTTATCAATACTGTGTACTGTCAATAAGAAGACACAAGATTTAACAATACTGTGTCTTGTCAAGAAGATGATACAGGATTTATCAATACTGTGTACTGTCAATAAGAAGACACAATATTTAACGATACTGTGTACTGTCAATAAAAATATACACAAAATTTAACAATACTGTGTACTATAAAAAGGAAGACTCATGATTTAACCATACTGTGTACTGTCAATAATAAGACACAAGATTAAACAATACTTTGTACTCTCAATAAGAAGACACAAGATTTAACAATACTGTTTACACTCAATAAGAAGACACAAGATATATCAATACTGTGTACTGT
>NW_013769686.1:0-793 GCF_000517525.1 Limulus polyphemus
TACAACTACTCCATAAACACCTAGGTGTAACTATAGTTACCGAATTTATAACCATCATACTCATATTTAGCATTACATGGCACAACTACTCCATGAACACCTAGGTGGAACTCTAGTTACAGAATTTATAACCACCATACTCGTCTTTAGTCTTACTTGGTACAACTACTTCATGAACACTTAGGTGTAACTCTAGTTACCGAATTTATAACCACCATATTCATCTTTAGCCTTACTTGGTACAACTACTCCATGAACACTTAGGTGTAACTATAGTTTTTGAATTTATAACCACCATACTCATCTTTAGCCTTACTTGGTACAACTACTATATGAACACCTAGATGTAACTATAGTTACCGATTTTATAACCACCATACTCATCTTTAGCCTTACTTGGTACAACAACTCCATGAACACTTAGGTTTAACTCGAGTTAACGAGTTTTTAACCACCATATTCATCTTTAGCCTTACCCTGTACAACTACTCCATGAACACTTAGGTGAAACTCTAGTTACTGAATGTGTAACCCCATACTAATCTTTAGCGTTATTTGGTACAACAGCGTCACGAACACCTAGGAGTAACTCTAGTTATTGAATTTATAACCACTATACTCATCTTTATCCTTACTTGGTACAACTACTCCATGAACACCTAGGTGTAACTCTAGTTACTGAATTTATAGCCAACATACTCGTCTTTAGACTTATTTGGTACAACTGTTCCATGTACACCTAGGTGTAACTCAAGTTACTGAATTTATAACCAACCTTCTTGTCTTTAGCCTT
>NW_013769687.1:0-791 GCF_000517525.1 Limulus polyphemus
TTGTATAAATAACTAGAGAAACTCTTCTAATCAGTTTAAACAGTGCTACATCAAAATAACTGTATAAACAACTAGAGAAACTCTTCTAATCAGTTCAAACAGTGCTACATCAAAATAACTGTATAAATAACTAGAGAAACTCTTCTAATCAGTGTAAACAGTGCTACATCAAAATAACTGTATAAATAACTAGAGAAACTCTTCTAGTAAGTGTAAACAGTGCTACATCAAAATAACTGTATAAACAACTAGAGAAACTCTTCCAATACATTTAAACAGTACTACATCAAAATAACTGTATAAACAACTAGAGAAACTCTTCCAATACATTTAAACAGTACTACATCAAAATAACTGTATAAATAACTAGAGAAACTCTTCTAATCAGTGTTAACAGTGCTACATCAAAATAACTGTATAAACAACTAGAGAAACTCTTCTAATCAGTTTAAACAGTGCTACATCAAAATGACTGTATAAACAACTAGAGAAACTCTTCTAATAAATTAAACAGTGGTACATCCAAATAACTGTATAAACAACTAGAGAAACTCTTCTAATCAGTGTAAACAGTTCTACATCAAAATAACTGTACAAATAATCAAAGAAACTCTGCAAATCAACAATGCAGTTTCTGTCCAGTTGAACCATATTCATACATGATATAAGGGTAAGCTCCCTAATAACATCAATTGTATAGTGTACAAAGCATTGAGTATTATACATGTTATAGTCATCTAATGTTCATCTATTATTGGCAGGTAATTTTTGTTTCACCCTGTACTTTAAGC
>NW_013769688.1:0-792 GCF_000517525.1 Limulus polyphemus
CCCCGGGGCAAATCTTTACTATTTTACTGAACAAATATCTTTTTCATAACAATAATTCATAAAAACCATCGTCCTCATCAAAATCATCGTCATCATGATGATCGTCGTTGTTTATAGGAAACGCACCATAGATTTGAAATATAAGTCAGTGAAAAAGGGTAAAACCTTTGCTAGGGCTGGTGAAAGGAATTTGGAAAATGAAAGCGAAACATTTTGAGAGAAGAAAGATCTGAAGAAATCGTTGGCTACGAGTTTAATCGTTTTTTTAAATTTTCTTTAATCGCTCTAATTCACATAGATTTTAACTCACTAAAGAATTTTTTATTATAATGCTTTAAACTTAATAAAAATGAGGTATTTTGAAAGTGACGTATGAGTATTCGATTAGACTTAAATTCTGTAACGTGTATTTTTTTATAATGTGAGATTTTCCAGATCTGTTTACTTTTACGACAAGCTTGAACAAAAAAGTGATAAAACTTTGTCAGCCTTGTTATTTGTTCGATATTTTTTTTAAGTACGATTTATAAATCAATAAAAATCTTAATAAAGTATCTTTTATTTCAAATATTTTTTACCACGGGTTAAATTTTTTTTTCACGGGGAACCCGTTCCCCGGTGTAAAAAATTATTGCCTCGGGGTGGACACTCTAGTTATTACATCATCTAAGTAATTAGTTGTCTGCTATTAGCCTAACTACTCAAGCCAGTTGTGCATCTTTGAAATAATTTTTTTGACAATTTTTTTTTACTTTAGACATTTTAACGTACTACCTTTTCCTAAACATGAGC
>NW_013769689.1:0-789 GCF_000517525.1 Limulus polyphemus
CTGTACCAGGGGTTTGTAATGTGAATTTCTGTTGGTATTTCAACTTATTAACTAATTCTTCTGTACCAGGGGTTTGTAATGTGAATTTGCTGTTAATATTTTCAACTTATTAACTAATTCTTTCTGTACCAGGGGTTTATCATGTCAACATAAAATTGTTGCCTTGGGTAAAAATAATTCTTCTTTTTGTTTGTCCATGATGAATAGATTAATTTCAACTCATTTTGTGTTACTTAGATGAATGTGGAGCAGTAGAAAGTGTAAAAGCTGCTAGCGAAATTTACTCTCCAGTATCTGGAAAAGTGACCGAAGTTAATAAAAATCTGGAAGATAAACCAGGTTTAATCAATTCTTCTTGCTACCAGGATGGTAAGACAGTTTGTACGAAATCACTCTGTACTGTCTGAATATTAATTATGTTACATACTTGTGTACAGAAATACATGATATTAATACAATAGAAACTTGACAAACACCAATTTATCAGCATAATGAACTGGTTTTACTTGGAGAACCTAATACGTGATTCAAAGAATACAGACCAATATTCTGTCGAAACGTGTTCCCCGAGTAAAACCAGTTCATTATGCTGATACATTGGTGTTTGTCAATTTCCTAATTATATCACATTTAACTGTGTTGACTAACTTATATTTTAGTATACCATATTAGGATCTGTGATTTGGATAACGTGTATTTCAATATACCACATTTAACTGTGTGTTGACTAACTTATATTTTAGTATACCATATTAGGATCTGTGATTTGGATAATGTGTATTTCAATAT
>NW_013769690.1:0-793 GCF_000517525.1 Limulus polyphemus
TTTCAGAGAAGTTTGAGGGACTTTGCTGGCACTGTAATAAACCTGGGCACAAGAGAGAGAGATGCTGGCAACTTCAACACAGGGGAGATGCCACAGCAGGAAAGGCTGCTACCCAGAAAGGTTGTTAGAACTGTGGAGATCAAGGACATATGAGGAGCCAGTGTAAGAAGAATACCACCAATAAGTCAGCTTCGGGAACCAGTAGTAATTGGTGCTATGGGACGCCCACCAACCCCCATCGTGAAAGTTCCAACAGCTAAGTGTAAAATGGCAAGCACACATAGTGCCTATGTGACAGGAAAGCTGGATGGCCAAAGGTGCAACTTTGTCATAGATTCTGCATCAAAGCAAACCCTTGTGAGTATCAAGGTGCTGGATCACAAAGGCGTACCAGAAGCTGTACAGAAAGTCTGTGGTGTGACAGGACATTACGTAAGGTTGTGGGGACCAGTGTGGGTAACTATTGAGCTCATGGGCATGAAGAACAGGTAGAAAGTATACTTGGCTGACATTGAAGACCAATGCATATTAGGGTTGGACTATTTAATACTGAGGAAGTGTGTAGTGTTGTTCGATAAAATGACGATTGGAAACAACAAAGGCCAAATTCCAGTAAGTGTTGCTGCATCTGTTGATTTGCATGTCACAGCACTTAAGTCACCTACAATACCCCCTTTGTCAGAGAAGTTAATTTGGGGTAGAATAAAAGAACATCCCCAAGGAAGCCCAATGCTTGTGGAAGCAGTGGAAGACCCATCCAGGCTAGCTGATTTGAAGATTGGAAGGTCATTTA
>NW_013769691.1:0-790 GCF_000517525.1 Limulus polyphemus
CAAAAAAAATGGAAACGAGAAGCAGCAAATCAAACTACAGCATAGCAGACTTGATGGCAGCAATATAAGAACAGCAAAAGAAACAAGAAGAACGAGAAGAGAAATTACAACAGTTGTTAGAGGAAAAGAAAAAAAAACAAGAAGAACGAGAAGAAAGATTACAGCAGTTGTTGGAGGAAAAAGAAAAGAAACAAAAAGAGAGACAACAACAGTGGCAAGAAAATCTGCAACAGTGGCAGCTCGAACAACAAAATAAACATGAGAGATTACAGTAGTTGTTGGAGGAAAAAGAAAAGAAACAAGAAAAGAGACAAAAGCAGTTGCAAGAAAACCTGCAACAGTGGCAGCTCGAACAACAAAATAAACAAGAAGAGAGATTACAGCAGTTGTTAGAGGAAAAAGAAAAGAAAGAAGAAGAACGAGAAAAGAAACAAGAAGAGAGACTACAGCAGTGGCAACTGGAACAAGAAAGGAAACAAGAAGTACAAATAGAAAACATTAGTAAATTTAAAAGCGAACTAGATACGTTAAAGGACGATCTATTGTCTTTTACACAAGGAGGATATATTGACCATCGACTTAATCAGCCCCAGACAATGGCAAGCCCCTTACAGAGCCCGCAGCTAAACCCTAATGCAGACATATTCAGTCCCGTTAGAAGTCACATCCCAGATATGAATGTCAGTAATAGGAGTGATCCAGTGCAAAGGATGCCATAGGAATTCGATGGGAAAGCACCGTGGGAAGCATATAGAGCACAGTTTGAGCTACTGGTCAGAGATGAATGGAT
>NW_013769692.1:0-792 GCF_000517525.1 Limulus polyphemus
GAACTGAGAACTTTATTGTCATTAAATACATGCACAGTCTGACTTCTTTCACTGATGCGATATGCGCGACAAGTTTACATTTTTTCAGCCAAAAAGTTACGTAAAACGTACAGTATAGCAGAGAAAGTTAGGGTAATGTTGAATACGGCTGCTTAAACTGAACGTACAGGGTAGGAGAGGAAGTTAAGGTAGTGTTGAGTACGGCTGCTTAAACTGAACGTAGACGGTAGGAGAGGAAGTTAAGGTAGTGTTGAATACGGCTGCTTAAACTGAACGTACAGGGTAGGAGAGGAAGTTAAGGTAGTGTTGAGTACGGCTGCTTAAACTGTATAAGAAATCTTGATCAGCTATTGACATGTTGCTGAAGCATTACTTTTTGTTTTCAACAATAAAATCCAATAGTAACTAAAAACGTTACACAAACGATACTTACAACCAGCTTGTCAATGCCCTGATTAAAGAAGTCACTTGGCTTTGAACCAAAACACATGTCGATGTCCTCGTTAACACCTTCCACATTTGCATACGATTTCCCATTAAGATGTTGTTGCAGCGATCGAAAGAGATGGTAATCTGATGGTGCCATATCTGGAGACTATGGTGGGTGGGGGAGAACTTTCCAGCTCTATAATCTTGTGTTGCGTCAAACGTACCACATGTGGACGTTCATTGTCGTGGAGAAGAAGAACACCTTTCCAATTGACGAGTGAAGGGCTTGATTTAAACGTTCCAGTTGTTGACTATAGATCTCTACATTGATAATTCGCTGTGGATTGAGGAGTTTGAAATGAA
>NW_013769693.1:0-792 GCF_000517525.1 Limulus polyphemus
GTTGTTCTATAGCTTTCTCGTTACCCTGCGATAACCTAACAATATACGCTCTTCTATTTGTAAACGCCCTCTATGCGTTTTGGCTATAAAAACGGGGGCAATTTTTTTAGACATCCTAGCATAGTTTTTAACAGTTCTTATAGTATATCATCTTCAAAAAAACAGAGTACTACCTCCATTATACCAATCTTCTTCAGTGTCTGAACGGTAATGCTTTTTGGGGGATATTCTAAATTAAGCATATATTAAGTATCCATTATATACTGCCTCCCTGAGGCAGGGGCGTCGAGAGGCAGCCCAAGCCCCGGGATCAGTAATATCATCGCCCCCCCCCCTTTCATTCTATTTATTAACTTTTGCTGATTTTTCATAAAAGAAATTTAGGTGACAAATTTCTTCATGAATCTATGAAAAAACAGTAGCCATTTTAGCTCATTAAGTAGTATGTATTTCTAGTGAGCTTTGGAATATTCCATAACTGGGCCCGGAGGCAGCTGACCCTTGCCTCCCCCCTCTCGTCAGCCCTGCCCTGTGGTATTCTAACCCAATATTTTCGGTAGTTAATAGCTGATCTTTCTTTGTGATATCCTAATTTTAACATATTTCCAGTAGCTGATCTTCAATGTTTTTCTGCGGTATCCTAATTTTAACATATTTCCAGTAGCTGGTCTCCAATGTTTCTCTCTGGTATCCTAATTTTAACATCTTTCCAGTAGCTGGTCTCCAATGTTTCTCTGTCGTATCCTAATTTTAACATATTTCCAGTAGCTGGTCTCCAATGTATCTTTGTGA
>NW_013769694.1:0-793 GCF_000517525.1 Limulus polyphemus
CGTATGAAAGCATTGTAATGTTTACTGATAATCTGCCAAATTTCATTAATGTTCGCTTACTAATTTAAAAATTATAGCATGAAAACTATAACAAGCACAAGATGGTATGTGGTCATCACCATGACTGACCCCATATTGAAAGAATTAATTATGTTATTATTATTATTATTACTTATTTCACCTAATCTAGTCTTAAATAACTTAAAAAGATCCATATTTTTACATTTTAGTTACTTTTAAAATAATAAATAAAAAATAAATATTAAAAACAAGAAATATAGTACTTACCCAATCATCTTTTTTCTTGCCCTTGATTATCGAGGACGGTTAAGCCTGATTTTCATAGTAATGCACTTAACAATTTTTATTTAATCAAATAATGCACCAAAGAATATAGACTAATAACATGCAAGAAGTAGACAAATTCACTTACCTCTCAAAATTTTCCTGGTTTTCTAACTATGCAACAATAGCTGTTACAAATTCATCCAAGCTAGTTGTTAACTTTCCCATGGGAACGAATCTTGTCCTATGTGTGAAATTGACGATATACTGTTCAGAATACAATGTTATACAAAACATCATTTGATAGATGAAAACCTTGACTGTCTATTGGTTATAGGGAATATATAATGTGAACTGTGAATAAGAGGATGTGACAGATGGGTGTGGCAGGAGGAGTCTGATTTTCTATTTGATAGCTCTGTAACCAAAAAAAATTGAAGGCTATAAAAATTATGGTTTGTTTGAACAAATAAAATAGGGATGATGACATGCTAAGACAAAATGTGTG
>NW_013769695.1:0-794 GCF_000517525.1 Limulus polyphemus
GTCTCTCTACTATATATATATATATATATATATATATATACACACTTATTCTTCACACAAGTGTATTTAAATATCTCCCTTAATTTTAGTGCAGAAAAGCCTTAAAATGTTTTTTGTTCTATACCTTATCGTCCATAATTGTAATGTATGTTTGTACATTTTACTCCTTTTTTTCGCTAACGCTTCTTGTGTTCTTGGGTAAAAACAATTGTTGTGCTCTTTTCGAAAATGAACTATAATTTTTACAATAGAACTACAGAGGGAAAAGGAAAAATAAAACCGAGTAAGGCATAACAAAGATTTAATTTTATAGTGAGAATAAACTCTAACAGTGTCACTGATCAAGTTGGTTTGTCGTGCATGTCCCAAAAACTCAACTTTCGCTAGATTTCACTGGTTAATTGGAAAATTCGTGTCTTTCAAGCTCTTAGAGTAAGATATTTTCCCCTAACAGCTCAAATCTCGTACATACACCCGACGAGATCTACTTTTCACTTCCGTGATTCAGGTTAAACCTGTGTCAGTTTCAGTTTTTGTATTTGCCGAACCATTTCCCTCCGCATGGTAACTAAGAGCCTCTATTATTACAATTACAAAGTGTTTCACTCAGGTGAAACTGTCAAATGCTTCCTACTTTATTATTTGCTTTACTCGATGCAATAATCGTCGTCTTTGCCTTTTTTTTTATCTGAAGAAACTCTTAGTAATCTAAATATCGTTTTATTTTATTTTTTTGTAAACTATTAGACGATGACGCGGTGGTCGCTTATGATTCCAATTCAGGTGATAAGGTC
>NW_013769696.1:0-790 GCF_000517525.1 Limulus polyphemus
TTTTTTTCTACGATTTATGTTGTTTAGTGGTGTAATATAATTTTTAAAACGTTTTTCTTTTACGTCAGGACGTATAAAATTAAAAACAAACACATGTTCGATTATTGTGAGCTAGTCCTAAGTAAAACTTTATAAATGAATGCATTTATTACTACTTATATCTGAATCTTTCTTAGTGAAAGTATGTTGTGCTGTAATATGCAAAAATAGACTAAGTTTGGTTTGTTTTGAATTTCGCGCAAAGCCACACGAGAATTATCTGCGCTAGCCGTCCTTAATTTAGCAGTGAAAGACTAGAGAGAAGGCAGCTATTCATCACCACCCACCGCCAACTCTTGGGCTACTCTTTTAGTAACGAATAGTGGGATTGACCGTCACATAATAACGCCCCAAGACTGAAAGAGCGAGCATGTTTGGTGGGACGGGGTTCAAACCCGCGACCCTCAGATTGTGAGTCAAACGCCCTAACCACCTGGCCATCCCGGGCCGTTATTTATCTCTGTCCACCACGGGTATCGAAACCTGGATTAAGCCATACAGAGTATTATAGACTATTCCAAATAATTCGTGTTTAAGATAATTTCAGTCTAATTGATTGGGAAGATTTTAGTAAATGAAAATTGAATCATTTTATGAATACCTATTACATTTCATTAAAGCCAATAGAGTATTTTTCTTTAACGGAGCCCCCAGTGGCACAGTTGTATGTCTGCGGACTTACAACGCTAGAAATCGGGTTTCGATACCAGTGGTGGGCAGAGCACAGATAGCCCATTGTGTAGCTTTGTGC
>NW_013769697.1:0-792 GCF_000517525.1 Limulus polyphemus
TGCTAGTTAATTTTTTTGGTGTTATTTGTGGAAAGCACGAAGTCCTTTACTCATTTCAGCCGGTTGGGGGCTGTGGTAAAGATTGGTTAAATATGCAGTTGGATTATACAATAGAAACAGACGAATAGGTGAAGTAAGTGGGCAGAAAATGTAGATGTCTTTAGGTAATTTAATTCGTGTTTTGAGTAAATGGTTATTTTGTTCCGTTTTTTATTTAAATTATAGCTGTTTTTCTTCTAATTCCGTGTTTTGTGTTGCATTAACAAACATATGGTTCCCTCATTGAAGATTTGTTAGACCAGATGATTTTTATTCGCTCAAAAAGGAATCCGCAGAATGGGAAGATTAACATCAGTTCATAAAGACACACAGTAGTGTGTCGTGCGGCCAAAACAAATTATTATTAATAGGAGTGATAGTTTGGCAAATTTTCCACTTTTTTTTATCTCGGACTGTGATGCTCAAAACTTTCACATATTTTAAGTGGATCTACTCTAGTAGACCCTTACTTCACATACCAAAATTAAAGCAATCCATCACGAAATACACAAGACATAAAATCTCCAAGTTTGATTGAATTGCTTCTTCTTTTTTTTATTTGATAGACAAAACAAACGAACTTAACTTTTATTTATGGATTTTTTCAAATTTGATACACTAGTATATCTTTACAACCTACAATTAAATTTGGTCGAAATATCAGCCATACGTGCAAAGTTATTCAACAGAAACCGCTCAATTTTGACGAACATTTTAGTGCACGCCTACGCAAATAGTCGCGAGAGCTATCGG
>NW_013769698.1:0-789 GCF_000517525.1 Limulus polyphemus
AAGTTGTATTCGGAAAGAATAAACCAGTTTTATTAAGTAAGGACTTGTGTCGCTAAAGTTTCGTCGGAACGAAGTTACGGAAAATCAATTAACAAACGGAGACGTAACACAAATTAAGGGGCGCTGGCATTGATATTGTGTGTAAAGTCCAAATCAGAGCTTTGGAATATGTTAAAAATCATTAGAAATTGGAAGTGTTCCACTGTGGTAGTGATAAGGATAAAGCCTGGAACATTTCTTTTCTGAATAAATTATTTTGAAACAATTACCGATGTTATAAAATATATGTCAGATCTAGTTCTGTAATTTAAAAGCTAGATGATATAGATATATATGTGTATATATTTTGTTGAAAATCATTGGACATATTTTAAAATGCTGGAGAAATGTATAATTATTAAGAAAGTTTTTGAATTGATGAAAGAAAACCACATGAACCCTCTGATAGGAAACCAAATTTCCCCATTATCAGATGGGCCATTACTTAATCCCTGTCTCTAACTGCTTGATAGTATTTCTGTGTACAATAATTTGGGACACACTCTCTTATGGGACTTGCAGATTATACACTACAGATATAATAATATTATTACTTTTAAGTGCACGGTATTCCTATAATAATGAAAATTTGTTTCAGTATTTTTTGGGGGCTTGTTTTAAGTTTTTCTCAATGATTTTCTACTAATTTTTTTAAAATTAGTCTTATACTTTCTAATTTTGAATTTAAATCAATAAATCACATTAATGGAACTAGTTTTTACGTTATTTTCTTTGTATTTTTAGTTAATT
>NW_013769699.1:0-793 GCF_000517525.1 Limulus polyphemus
GTGACCATTCAGAAACGTGTACGTCACTTAATGAAAATGACATACACAAGCACCAAATTGTGACATAGGGTGATATCACAGATACGTCTCGCCTTTGGTGGGGGTTTTGGGAAACTGTTCAAGATGGTTTTCTTCACCAATTGGTCAAGGAATTTACTAGAAACAATGCTATTTCAGAGTTATTATTCTAATATAGAAATTGTTGAGGGGTGGCAATTGGAGAACAGATCATTGCTCTATTAGGTTCGATGTTTTGCTGCATATGGAGATAAGGAATAATGATTACAAATTTCAAAAAAGCAAATTTTGAAGGGATGCAACAAACATTACCTGTTATGAATTGGGCAGCTGAGTTATTTGGAGACATTGATCAGATGTTGAAAATTTTTATATAATCAAGATAAACACATTCCTTACAGAAAGACAAGGATGGCTGCAAGTAAAAAAAAACAGGTTGGTTCACAGAGGGTATGAGAGATAAAATTAAAGAAAAGCATAATAAATTCAAGAAATTTAAATTGACTGGTATGATGGTGATTTAGATTATAGAAGATCAGGAAAGTTGGACAAACAGAAAATTAGGACATCCTTCCTTCATCATCTGGGAAAAATTGTATGTCGTTTTGGATGGTAAATGTAAGAATATGATAGCATTTCCCTGTGGTTGGACAAGAATCATAGGTGAGATTTGGGGCCAAAATGTGGGGGTAGCATAAAAAAACCTGACTTAACTATTGTGAATGTCATGTGTATACTGTATCACATAGAAAAAAAAGTGGGGGCAACTTCTCAC
>NW_013769700.1:0-1634 GCF_000517525.1 Limulus polyphemus
ATAAGAAGACACAAGATTTAACAATACTGTTTACTCTCAATAAGAAGACACAAGATCTTACAATACTTTGTACTGTACTGTCAATAAAATGACACAAAAATTAACAATACTGTGTACTATCAAAAGGAAGACACAAGATTTAGCCATACTGTGTAATGTTAATAAGAAGACAAAATTTAACAATACAGTGTACTCTCAATAAGAAGACAAAAGATTTAACGATACTGTGTAATGTCAATAAGAAGATACAGGATTTATAAATACTGTGTACTGTCAATATAAAGACACAAGATTTAACAATACACTGTCCTGTCAATAAGAAGATACAGGGTTTATAAATACTGTGTAATATCAATAAGAAGACTGAAGATTTAACGATACTGTGTACTGTCAATAAGAAGACACAAGATTTAACAATATTTTGTACTATCAATAAGAAGACACAAGATTTAACAATACTGTGTACTATCAATAAGAAGACACAAGATTTAACGATACTGTGTACTGTCATTAAGAAGACACAAGATTTAACAATACTGTGTACTCTCAGTAAGAAGACACAAGATTGAACAATGCTGTGTACTGTCAATAAGAAGATACTGGATTTATCAATACTGTGTACTGTCAATAAGAAGACACAAGATTTAACAGTACTGTGTATTCTCAAGAAGAAGACACATGATTTAACAATACTGTGTACTCTTAATGAGAAGACACAATACATAACAATACTGTTTACTCTCAATAAGAAAACACAAGATTTAACAATACTGTGTACTGAGTATTGTTAAATCTTGTGTCTTGTTATTGACAGTACACAGTATTGATAAATCCTGTATCTTCTTATTGACAGGACACAGTATTGTTAAATCTTTTGTCTTCTTATTGACAGTACACAGTATCATTAAATCTTGTGTCTTCTTATTGATATTACACATTATCGTTAAATCTTCTGTCTTCTTAGTGACAGTACAAAGTATTGTAAGATCTTGTGTCTTCTTATTGAGTGTACTATCAATAAGAAGACACAAGAATTAACGATACTGTGTACTGTCAATAAGAAGACACAAGATTTAACAATACTGTGTCCTGTCAATAAGAAGATACAGGATTTAAAAATACTATGTACTATCAATAAGAAGACATAAAATTTAACGATACTATTTACTGTCAAAAGAAGACACAAGATTTAACGATACTGCTTACTGTCAAAAACAAGACACAAGATTTACCAATACTGTGTACTGTCAATAAGAAGAAACAAGATTTAAAAATACTGTTTACTTTCAATAAGAAGACACAAGATTTAAAAATACAATGTACTATCAAAAGGAAGACAATATTTAACGATACTGTGCTTTATATCTTTTTATTGACAGTAGACAGTACACAGTATCGTTAAATGTCTTTTTATTAAGAAGATTTAACGATACTGTGTACTGTCAATAAGAAGACATAAGATTTAAAAATACTGTGTACTCTCAATAAGAAGACACAATAGATAACAATACTGTTTACTCTCAATAAGAAGACACAAATTTAACAATACTGTGTCCTGTCAATAAGAAGATACAGGATTTATCAATACTGTGTTCTGTCAATAAGAAGACACAAGATTTAACAATACTGTGTAC
>NW_013769701.1:0-792 GCF_000517525.1 Limulus polyphemus
CAAAACCTGGACTCTAGGTTCAGAAAGTGATACTTTGCATTTGGTGAGACATCAAAGGAGTAATTCATTTTGAACTTCTCAATCCACAGCGAACTGTCAATGCAGAGATCTATAGTCAGCAACTGGTACTTTTAAATCAAGCCCTTCATCGGAAACGACCTTCACTCGTGAATCGGAAAGGTGTTTTCTTCTCCACGACAATGCACGTCCACATGTGGCACGTTTGATGCAACACAAGATTATGGAGTTGGGTTGGGAAGTTCTCCCCCACCAACCATATTCTCCAGATATGGCACCATCAGATTACCATCTTTTTCGTTCGCTGCAACACCATCTTAATGGGAAAACGTATGCAAATGTGGAAGGTGTTATTGAGGACATGACATGTTTTTTGCTTCAAAATCAAATTATTTCTTTAATCAGGGCATTAACAACCTGATTGTAAGATGTAAAAACATCATCGATAAAAATGGAGACTATTTCAATTAATAAATGTTTTGTTATTCGGGTTTTTTTTATCTAAAAAAAGCGACATTAATTTCTAATATGATTCACCCACAGGCATCATTATTTTACGGCACATTAACAATATCATACATACAGGATCCTGATATTGTAAACTTTACGAATATTTTGAAATATCTAATACTTAGGAGCAGCTTTGATCTCAAAATATGTTTTATAATTTGCCTTTTTGATTATACAGGCTTGCGAATTTAAACTTCATAAAAGTTGTTTTGGAATTAACAACTGATTTTCCATAATTCAGCTACCCAGATTTTGAAAATAATA
>NW_013769702.1:0-792 GCF_000517525.1 Limulus polyphemus
TATTGGGCATGTGCAAAAAAAACCTGTGCAGTGACTTGTGCAAATGAAGTCAAAGTTGGTCATAAATTGGAAACAGAACATAATTTCTGTTTTATGACAAATAAGTGACTTTTCAATATTATGCCAAAATTTTTTGAGATCTGAATAGTGATTTGTATAAAGAAATAATTATTTCATTTTACTTGTGAGTAATATCCCATGAATACACTAAATTTCCATTTTTACTACTAGTAATAGAGCATTGCCTTGGTGGCTTGAATGACTTTTCCAACACAGTGCAAAGATTCTTTCTGTGAAGCTGTTGATTGGTTTCCATCTGTAGTAAGTGTGTGATCCAAATATATTATCTTACACATTTGCTAAGTATCTGTCCAGCTTAACATCTGAATCAAAGCATTCTGTCATCGTATCTCGGCATCTTAACCCTTTTGATACGGGTCATGGGTGAAAGGCCATGTCATCTCATTTGTCGACTCGCATTCAAAATTTTATTGAACTGCTATTTCATGAATTTATGTCAGTAAGTTTGGTATCAAACTGTAGATTATAATTTAAATTTTAATATTATACCCTACTCAATTTCTTAATTTAAAATGAATAAAAAAAACAGTTAAACATCAATTTTTGTGTGGTATGTTGAATGTAGTCACTGGTACAGATTAGATGTTTGTGATGTCAAAATACTAAGTCTATAGTTTTGTACAAATTAGGAACTCAAATTATTACCAATATTGACAAGCTAGGATATAAAATAAGAATGTCTTATCTTTTCAATTTGCTAAAATATTGCTC
>NW_013769703.1:0-792 GCF_000517525.1 Limulus polyphemus
GCTACAATAATACTCTCTGACTGCAGATCAATTACTCACTGTCTACACACATTGTTCCCGTCAAGTTGTCACCCTCTATATATACCAGACTACCCTATATCTAGTAACCTCCCGACAATTCACGAAGGTATAAGATATTTCCAGAAAGCAGGGGCATGACACTAGTCACGTGACCTCGCTGACACAACAATATGGTAACATGAGTGCACTTGTGCTATGTCATTGTAACTTCTCTATTGTCAGCCAGGCATGGCTGAAAGGTCAATATAATTAAAATAATAAATATATATAAATGTGTAATGTTATGAGATTTAATCTATTTAGTCTAAACATTTACATCTTCCTGTTATAATTTGTGTTCATTCTAGAATGAAAGAGGCATAACTGATATTTATTCCCAAATTTTTATGATGGTTGCATGATCTGTCAAATCTACTGAACCAGTACAGAGATTAATTACTGAAAATAATAGATAAAATATAAAGTTTTTCTTAAAAAATGTTTGATAACTATCTAAACATTTTAATGATTTTGCATGTGAAATTTGAAAATTTTCTGATGCATAAAAGTATTTTTCAACCTTAAAAGAAAAATTATTTTGCACGATAGATAGGTAACATATGAAAAGAAAAAAAGGCACAAGAAAAAAAATAGATTTTCAAACCTTAAGACTTTATAAAAAAATTAGATATTTTGCATATGAAAACATTATAATTTTTACTGATAATCTGCCAGATTTCATTAGCATTTGCTTACCAATTTCAAAGTTATAGCATGAAAGAGTTAATGATG
>NW_013769704.1:0-947 GCF_000517525.1 Limulus polyphemus
CTCCTTGTATGGAAACAGACTTACCATACAGATCAAACATTTTGATTGGTCGTAAAGATATTTTCACTCTCCTTGTATGGAAACAGACTTACCATACGGATCAAACATTTTGATTTGTCATTAAGATATTTTCACTCTCCTTGTACAGAAACAGACATTGAAAACTGAGCAAGGTTGCTGTGGTGCTCGACTTGAGACTTTTCTTATTTTTATTGAAATATTAAGTTTACCTTCACAAGTTTATCAAAAGCTTTTTATCAGCTTAGGATCTTTTAAACAAATGCAAATTCAAATGATGTTGTTTTATTTTTGTCATATCAATAGCTGTACTTATAAAATTAATTTTTTACAACATATTTTAGATACTTACCACCATAATCTTCATCAACATAATCTGTACTATAATATAATGATTTCTTTTTTCCCCAGGCCCTTACATCCGGAAGATCTGATAAAAAAAACACTAGTCAATTAAAAAATGGAAGGGTTTTAACAGCTCAGTAACAATATTTAAAATAATCTTTACTCATCTGCACTTTATTTCATTTAATTTTAAACTGTTATTCACCTGTGAATTAAGAATGTCAAAACACAAGAACTTAAAATACATTTATGAAAAATTATATGACGGCTGGGTGCAAAACTGTTACATAATTCTAACTGCTACATTTGAAGCTACAGCGTATAAAGTATGTGAAAACAATCTACTAACTCATTTTATGCTAAATATGTATCAATAAAGTACCAACTACAAAATTCAAGAACACATTAACAACTCAAAATGAATTGTTAAAGTCTAAATTGAACTGTTATATCTTAGTTTTTATTTGTAGCTCTGAGCATCACAACTAATGAACATAAAGTCTAAATCTGAGCAACTAGGCACTCAATATAAAGATGATGTTTGGTCTACTTGCTAAATACCAGTAATATGTTAAATGTTTTTA
>NW_013769705.1:0-786 GCF_000517525.1 Limulus polyphemus
GTAAGTGTAAAATAAATTTTGAACTGGTCCGATAGACAATTATTAACAATAAGAATTTCTCATGATTCGGTACATAAATTGTACTTTATCTGTTTTGTACCCCCCCCCCCCCCCCCCCAGTGGCACAGCGATATGTCTGCGGACTTACAACGCTAGAATCCTTATAGAATACTTATCTATAAATGTGCAGTTTTGTACAAAGACACCATTAATATCCGTAATATTTATGGACTTTATTGGATGGTTCGTGAAAATCAGGCAAACAATAGGGAAATTTGCTTTTAAATACATCTTCTATGACATTGTAAAGTTGGTATAACGTGTAGAAAATATGTGTTTAGTTCAAAAAGTTGAGAACAATACTATTAATAATGAACTTTTGGACGACACCAGGTGACACTTTATTCCTATTATCATCATCCTATCCAATAATTCGTGTTATCCATATGTTGCTAAGGTAACTGTATAGTGCTATTAGTACTAAATTAATTGACACCGTTTTAATGTCTTAGTAACTACTCGCTGTTATAATTTCTAAAACTTTTGGTACACGTGCGACATTTGGTAACTATGGGATCATCAAATGTTATCATTTTAACTACGTTTTCCAATGGCAACTAGGGATAACTTTCATCCTTATATTTCACTAATTGTGGCCCGGCATGGCCAGGTGGTTAGCGCGCTTAACTCGCAATCTCGGGTTCGAATCCCCGTCCCTTTCAGCCATGGAGGCGTCAAAATGTGACGGTCAATCCCACTATATATATATATATATATATATATATA
>NW_013769706.1:0-790 GCF_000517525.1 Limulus polyphemus
TTGGAAAAATAAATAGACTGCACAAGTACATACGCTCATGTCACCTTTAAATCTCCATCTTTGATAAGCCTCTTCCCGCCGTTGTGGCTCACCAAAAGTCTGAAGGCTTATAGTGTTAAATATCAAGTTTAGATACCCACAGCGGGAAGAGTACATATAGCCGAATGTGTAGTTTATTTTACCAAATTAAGACTGTTTATTTTTCATTTTCAGCTCACTAAAATACATACAACCTTATATACTGTAATTAAAGGATACTGGAGTTTTTCAAGCACTAGTAGCAAAAAATAAAATATAAAGGTTTAGAACACGGAAGAAAGATTTACTGGCCGTAGCATCTGGTGGCTAAGTTTGGGATCTCGTAACTCTAAAAATCGGGTTTCGATATCTGCGGTGGGTAGAATACAGATATTTTATTGTGTAGTTTTATCTTAACAGCGAACAAACAAGCAAACGATAAAAACTTCACATATCTGTTTATTTTTCAAAGAAAATATCTGAGAAACTATTTTCAGTTACTATACAAAATATTTCTTCAAACCTTTTTTTGGAAATTTAAAAAGTTAAGCATAAAACGTTTCAGGTAATCAGGAGACAAAGCCTATTAATTAAGTCTTTATGGTTTCCAAGTTAAAGATAGCATCGCAATTTTTGGTTTTCTCTACCACCCGTCCCGCCAAACATGCTCGCTCTTACAGCCGTGGGGGCTTTATAATGTGACGGTCAATCCCACTATTCATTGGTAAAAGAGTTGGCGGTGGGTGGTGATGACTAGCTGCCTTCCCTCTAG
>NW_013769707.1:0-1266 GCF_000517525.1 Limulus polyphemus
GTACAGCGTTTGAAGACTGTTCACAACATTTCTTATACAGAGACTCAGAAGCTATTGTCCCCTACTCCATCTCGGACATATGCCACTGCACTATGCTTCACTGCTACAGTGGGAGTGCAGACGGACCTTTCTGTGCTTCCATCTGAGTCTTTTTCACGCCATGTGAGAGGACTTCTTCCCTCCATGAATAATAGAGTTGATAGGCCTACGTCTACTCCAATCTCTGTCCCCACTATTCCTTCCTGCCTGGGTCAACTTCCTCGGGCACCAGCCTCTTGTGTCTGTGTGGGTCCTTCTTTGGCCCCTAAATGCCGGATGATCATTCGATCACGTCCTCGGTCATTAGATTCTCACTCTGATGACAGAGATCTGCCCACTCGATCAAGGGTAGGATCCATGGAGGTCGATCGACCTCCATCTAGTAAAGAAAAATGGCGTGGTCATAAACCGACGCGTTCTCCACCCTGTTCTCCTAAATAAAAATGGCCACTTCGATACAGTGGAACTGTCAAGATTTTCGTTCTAATCTTGATGACATTAAGGCCTTGATTGACTCCTATCATCCCGTGTGTCTCTTTTTACAGGAAACATTTCTGAAACCTGCTGATACAGTCACCTTTCGACAGTTTTCTTTGTACCAGAATGACAGGTTGTGTGATGGGCAGGTACACGGAGGGGTGGCACTGCTCGTCGACCAGCATGTGCTCTTCTTATCTGGGTCCCTCGATACATCTTGGAGGCCGTAGCCATCCGTGTTTCCTTGAGTTGTACCATCACTGTTTGTCCTCTCTACCTGTCTCCTGGGGAGACTTATGATCAATCGGACCATGATGCTCTCGTTGACCAGTTGCCATCTCCCTTTTTACTTCTGGGAGACTTTAATGGACACAACCCCCTCTGGGGTGGTGCTGATATTGATGGGAAGGGTCGTTTCATAGATCATATTCTCTCGGATCACAACCTTTCTCTCTTCAATACTGGAACATACACTGAGTGGTCACAAGTAAATAGACACCTAATTTTTCGTCATTTAACTGATTTATGCTAACTAATTTGTATTCACAGAGCACTATATAGGCCCGGCATGGCCAGGTGGTTAGGGCACTCGACTCGCAATCTGCGGGTTGTGGGTTCGAATCCCCGTCACACCAAACATGCTCGCCCTTTCAGCCATGGGGACGTTATAATGTGACGGTCAATCCCACTATTCGTTAGTAAAAGAGTAGCCCAAGAGTTGGCGGTGGGTGGTGATGACTAGCTGCCTTC
>NW_013769708.1:0-913 GCF_000517525.1 Limulus polyphemus
TATCGGATGACAGTCGGCGAACGTACTGAATAACTGAGAGAAGCTACATGAAGCGAAGGTAGATTATTAGACGTCCAAAACTATGAACTAGGGGCATTTTGTGGGTGGGAGGTGAGCAACACAATTCTTCGTAATACAGAAACCTAACATAGTTTTTCTACTACAACGTAAAGAAAGGCTCAGTGCTGGTGACCTGAATATTTACAAAAAAAAAAACGTGATTCTCCATAACATTAGTTTCATTTGCTGGAAAACCTAACTTCTATAAATGTATATTCTCCTATTAGCATTCGTGATGTTAAAAAACACGTAGGTTCGTGAAATCTTGATAGAACTGAATAAAAACTCTATAACCCGAGCGCTTTCGAAAGGTGGACTTTTCTTCTTCAGTTTGCCCTGGTTATAGGGTTTTTATTCAGTTCTATTAGCATTTATATACAGGGCTCGAATTAAGTAATTTTAGGTCGAGGGGGAAGGGGTAAAAATTTAATGTTTTGATTCCAAGTCTATATTCAGAGGAGTTGTGAAAAAAAACTCGACCCCCTCCTCCCAATAATTGCAAACCATGAAAGAGATGCGGATGCACGTTTCAGGCAGTGGGGTCCGACTACCCGAAACCACCACCCCAGTAATTCGAGCCTAGTCTGTATAGTTATTAGACCTTGTAATTTGCATATCTTCTTAGATCACATTCGTTATTCACATGGTAAGTGGTAATTGTAATTTTCAGGATTCAAAACTATTATTTAGATTCTTTTTTCTGCATTGTGATACGTACAAATATTCATAAGATAGCGCTATCTAGTGGTTGGTTCGCGAAATAAAAATACTTACTGTATAGTGTCAGTAAGATAGCGCTATCTAGTGGTTGGTTCGCGAAATAAAAATACTTACTGTATAGTGTCAGTAAGAT
>NW_013769709.1:0-788 GCF_000517525.1 Limulus polyphemus
AAAGATGGTTTGCCTTTGCTACATTAGATGTTGTTTTATAAGATGGTTTCTTTTTGTTACATTAGATGTTGTTTTATAAAGACGGTTTGTGTTTGTTGCATTAGCTTTGCATTAGGTTTGTGTTTGTTGCTTTATAAAGATGGTTTGTCTTTGTTACATTAGCTGTTGTTTTATAAAGACGGTTTCTTTTTGTTACATTAGCTGGTGTTTTTTAAAGATGGTTTTCTTTGCCGTTGTTTTATAAAGACAATTTGTCTTTGTTACCTTAGCCATTGCTTTATAAAGATGGTTTTCCTTTTATTACATTAGCTGTTGTTTTATAAATATGGTTTTTCTTTGTTACATTAGCTGTTGTTTTACAAAGACGGCCTGTCTTTGTTACATTAGATGTCGTTTTATATAGATGGTTTGTCTTTTGTTACGTTAGCTGTGGTTTTATAAAGACAGTTTGTCTTTGTTACCTTATCCGTTGCTTTATAAAGATGGTTTGTGTTTTTTATATTAGCTGTTGATTTATAAAGACTGTTTGTGTTTCTTGCAATATTACATTACCTGTTGCTTTATAAAGACAGTTTGTCTTTTGTTACAGTAGTCGTTCCATAAAGACGCTTGCCTTTTGTAAGTTTAGTTGTTGTTTTATTAAGACGATTTGTCTTTGTTACATTAGCTGTTGTTTTATAAAGATGATTTACCTTTGTTACATTAGCTGTTGTTTTATAAAGATGATTTACCTTTGTTACATTAGCTGTTGATTTATAAAGATGGTTTGCCTTTGTTACATTAGCTTT
>NW_013769710.1:0-791 GCF_000517525.1 Limulus polyphemus
CAAGAAAAGTTTCTGCAGTTGACAAGCATCCTGACAAACTTATTTTTATTGAAATGTTTAATGATGGCAAAATATAATATTAAGATTTTATTGCAGCTACATATGTGTAACAGACAATGTTAGGTTAGATATGGTTAAGCTAAGGAGACTGTTGGTTATTTTGTGTAACAGACAATGTTAAGTTAGATATGGTTAAGCTAAGGAGACTGTTGGTTATTTTGTGTAACTGGCAATGTTAAGTCAGATATGGTTAAGCTAAGGAGACTGTTGGCTATTTTATGTAACAGACAATGTTAAGTTAGATATGGTTAAGCTAAGGAGACTGTCGGTTATTGTGTGCAACAGACAATGTTAAGTTAGATATGGTTAAGCTAAGGAGACTGTTGGTTATTTTGTGTAACAGACAATGTTAAGTTAGATGTGGTTAAGCTAAGGAGACTGTTGAATATTTTATGTAACAGACAATGTTAAGTTAGATATGGTTAAGCTAAGGAGTTGAGGAACCAAACTGGTAAAGAAGTACTGCTGTTCCTCTCACTGTAGTTGTGGAGCCAAACTGGTAAAGAAGTGCTGCTGTTCCTCTCACTGTATTTGTGGAACCGAACTAGTAAAGAAGTGCTGCTGTTCCTCTCACTGTAGTTGTGGAACCAAACTGGTAAAGAAGTGCTGCTGTTCCTCTCACTGTACTTGTGGAACCAAACTGGTAATAAAGTGCTGCTGTTCCTCTCACTGTAGTTGTGGAACCAAACTGACACAAAATTGCTGCTGTTCCCCTCACTATAGTTGTGGAT
>NW_013769711.1:0-792 GCF_000517525.1 Limulus polyphemus
AATATGGTTGCTATAGTGAGAAGTTAATAATGACAGTTGTCACACACGGTTGGTATAGTGAGAAGTTAATAATGACAGTTGTCACAACACGGTTGGTATAGTGAGAAGTTAGTACTAACAGTATAATATATTATCATACAACATTTTAATAAAACAAACCGGGACACGAATATGAATTTAAAACAGTAATGTTTAATCATGTAAGATACCCAACACCAAGATAATACCACGTTCTTCGTTGTTTCTACCGATCACAGAACTGTCCAGTAATATTCACTCTTTAGTTTGTATTGTTAGTAAAAATTCACTTAATGACCAGAACAATAATAATTCTCTTTCAGTTTGTTTAAACAGATTCTATTATTTACCACAACAATCTTTTTGTTTTTCAGGGGGGCATGTACATATTTCAACTGATGGATTATTATTCTGCCAGTGGAATGACTCTACTGTTTACTGTTTTCTTCCAAACTATAGCTATTACGTGGGTCTATGGTAAGTTTCAAACTGTGTGTACGTTGTACATTAGTAAAACAGACCATTAATTATTACGTCACTTCTAATATACCTGTTTGTTTCTGTGGCTTCACTGGTGTTATCTTGTTCCAAAAACGTGTTGATGTGTTGTGTCTTCACCGTGGTGTTATCTTGTTCCTATAACGTGGTGATGTGTTGTGTCTTCAGCGTGGTGTTATCTTGTTCCTATAACGTGGTGATGTGTTGTGTCTTCACCGTGGTGTTATCTTGTTCCTATAACGTGGTGATGTGTTGTGTCTTCACCGTGGTGTTATC
>NW_013769712.1:0-793 GCF_000517525.1 Limulus polyphemus
TTTCCATGTAGAGAATTCATATAGAACACTTTAATTTAATTAAAATACATTATTATGATGTAAATAACGCAAAATTATGACAAAGCGTGGTCTACTGATTGGTAACTTGGGTGACACTACATCAAAATAACGCTGATAATATTTACTTTACAAATATTTCCTTACTGGCTGTATTCTACGGGGTTTCCAGGAAGAAGAAACATAATAACTTTTGGACTGTAATTTTTATGCGCAGCACTCCATTGCTAACAAGTCTTTTTGCTCAGTATCAGAGATTATCATGTTGGCTGAGAATGCAATACACAATACAAATTTAATATCGTGCACTAACGTTTTATACACTCCACATGTCATCAATACAATGTAACATAACTATTTGTTTCTTGTGAAAAAAAGACTGATATCATCGGCTAAACCAGCTGTTTCTTTTGAAAAAAATAATAATGTCATTGGCTACACCAGTTGTTTCTTTCGAAAAACTACTAATGTCATTGGCTACACCAGTTGTTTCTTTCGAAAAACTACTAATGTCATTGGCTACACCAGCTGTTTCTTTTGAAAAAAATACTAATATCATTGGCTACATCAGCTGTTTCTTTCGAAAAACTACTAATGTGATTGGCTACACCAGTTGTTTCTTTTGAAAAAAATACTAATATCATTGGCTACATCAGCTGTTTCTTTTGAAGAAGACTAATACCATTGGCTACACCAGTCGTTTCTTTTGAAAAAATACTAATATCATTGGCTACATCAGCTGCTTCTTTTGAAAAAGCTAATATCATTGGTTACT
>NW_013769713.1:0-785 GCF_000517525.1 Limulus polyphemus
AATTAAAAACAAAACAAAACTAAATTATGAATGGATCTAGATATTATGGTTACTGTTTGATTTGAAGCTGTATGTGATGATGAATTCGTCAAAAAATCTAAGCATGATACAAAATTCAGATAAATAATAAATAAGCCTTGATTGTAGTTCTTAAACGGAAGGTTTTGTTGAATAAATGAAGCCCGACTATGTTCCATGGTTAGCATAACTAACGCTCCCCGATGGGCCTAACTTCACAGATAGTTGTCTTACTTGTCTGATTCTATATCTCTGTATCTTGGAGCGAAACAAATTCTGTTTAAAATGTGAAGGGAACACTAATGAAGCTCATTGTATATATCGTAAATAACCAAAACTGGAGCTAGATCACTTTGTCCCTAGTTCCTCATGAAAATCTTATATGAAAGCACAAAAACACAACAATTAGTAAAATAGGTAAATAAGCGGAAAACCATAAAATAACATAAAAATCGACAAAATGACCATACAAAATCTGTAGAATTTGTAACAAATTTATTGTTATATATTTATTTTAATATCAACGTTTGTTTAGATTAAATTTTTATTTAAAACTAATCCGTAGCTTATGGTTGTTAAATATGCATTGCGAAACTCCCGCCTATTCTCCAAAGTTGTAGAAGATTCTTGAGAGTAAGAATCAACAATATATGTGTTTACATAAAACGCTTTAACTAGTATTGTTACGTAAGACTGAAGAAGCCAAAAAGAAGAGTGTCTATTAGTAGTTCGCTGTCATCAGTGTGCTATAAAACTTCGAACGCTAT
>NW_013769714.1:0-785 GCF_000517525.1 Limulus polyphemus
AAAGAGTGAGCATGTTTGACAATGTATTCCGATCTCGCAAGCCTCAGCTTGGGAGTCAAGCGTCCAACCACCACCAACTTGTAGCAAAAGTTATAGAAATAAATCGCTACTTTGGTGGGCAACATCGTGTAACTAACCCTTGTGTGAAATTTAAAAGAAAAAAAAGTCTGTCTTAGTGCTAAAACTGGTAGAACGTGATCCTTTAATAATGGGTGGTAAGTGTCATCGTACGTCACTCAGTGTTGAGATTCCAAAGTTTTATTGTTATACTCTCGCACTTAAGTCAGGTCACAAGATCCACGTGTGAGGACCTTCTGGGAAGTAGGATAGTGAAGTAAAAACGTCAGGTTGTATTTTATTCATTTGTTCTAAAGTAGAAAATCACACACTAGTAGAACACTCAATTAAACATAAGTTTTCAGTGCCAGTCGGCGAGAGAGTACTTCACAGTTCCACTGAAATTATTAGCTTGGCACCAGCCTAGATTAATGAACTGTGTTAAGAACAAGATACTTGGCACACGAACTTGGCACAAACCTAGATTAATGCAATGTTTTGTATTAAGTACAACATAATTTACTGTAACTCACACAGCTTGTCACCAATCTAGATTAATACACTGTGTTAGGGTACAAAATACTTTACTGTAACTCGCACAGCTTGTCACCAACCTAGATTAATACACTGTGTTAAGTACAAAATACTTTACTGTAACTCGCACAGCTTGTCACCAACCTAGATTAATACACTGTGTTAAGAACAAAATACTTTACTGTAACTCGCAC
>NW_013769715.1:0-814 GCF_000517525.1 Limulus polyphemus
GTACCTGATGATGACAAAACCTTGTCGAAACGTTGTACATTTGCTGTTATATTAAAGTTTTTCTTCATTACCCATTCAAGCCGTCTCCAGCCATTATTAGTCTCAAAGTGGGTTCCTCGTCATCGAACCAGCATCATTATTGTCATTTCACAAAAGGGCCTGGTGGAGGGGGGGGGGGAAGTAAAGAAGGCCGACCTTGATAGAGCCCCCTAATTCAGCTGGGGGCACTAAGCTATGTATTAATTTAACCTTACTGGAGATGTTTCACCGAAACTGCCATTTATGGAGCCCTCCCGAAAGTAGGTGCAAACGACCCCAAATGATGCCCCTGATTAGCACGTGATCTGACCCTAAAGAAGAAAGGAGCCTATCATGAGCTAAAACACAAAAACATACATCATTGTTACACATAAAGGTACGAGAGAAACGTTGAAACGAATCCTTGTGAGACAAAACCCAAAAACATACATCATTGTTACACATAAAGGTACGAGAGAAACGTTGAAACGAATCCTCGTGAGACAAAACCCAAAAACCTCCTTCGTCCAAGAGGGTTATTAATCCTCATGTGAACATGTGGAGAAGAGATCACGAATACGATATTGTGGACATGAAAAAAAAAATCATCTGTCACGTCTGATATCAGGGGAAACGGAAAAAGAGGTGAATTGAACTCAATCACTGGTTATCTTACATAAGACAAAAATCATTGTCTCACTAATTTGTTCCGAATTTTCACATTTTCTCGGCAGTTATTAATATTGATGATCTATCTGTTAAACTAAGACTCAGGTACAACATGAGTGTACCTTCC
>NW_013769716.1:0-791 GCF_000517525.1 Limulus polyphemus
ACATGATGTTCATATATATGATAATTTCTGATATCTACAGAAAGACTTGTATAATGATTACTGATGTTATTGAAAGTCACATAAAATTTGATATTTTTAAATTTCACTGTTTCTTGAATATAACGTAGTTAGTTATCAAATCTGAAATTATTTTTAGCATTTTAACAGTGTCAGTTTCATATTTTCTAAGGCTCTTATAAATGTTTTAGATGGTATGACTATTGCTTCAGGATATAAACTTGTTCTCTTAATACTCTATATTTTCCATCATGCACCCTCATATCATTTTTAAAAAATTTGTAATTTTCCTATACTGAAAATGTATTACCAATAGGTACTTTACTCTTCTCACAGAAATAGATATTCTTATTCAGTGCTTCCCTCTAAATGCAAAATTTTGTTCACATGCCACAAACCTTGAGCTTCTACGATCAATGTGGTTCAACTGTGTCTCGCATGTAAATCATCATACGACAACCTTCCACCAATAGGAGTGCAACACACCTTCCTGATGCACCTGACACCCACTATTCGATTCTATTGATATAAGTTTTGGTAGAAAATGGAAGCACCGGTTTTTCAGTGGAGAGAAAGTGTGATATGGTACATTACCTCTTCTCACAGATATAGCTAGAATTGGTGCAAGTGAAAGAAAGAAGCATCCTTTAAAAATGTCAGAAGAACACTCAAAATGGGGAGATCCTCGCAGTAGAGGATCCTACATGGAAGACTGCATCACTTCTGTACTAGGTATATTCTATGCCCAGTGTGGAAAGAGGTGTTGCTAATAT
>NW_013769717.1:0-792 GCF_000517525.1 Limulus polyphemus
TATATTTGAATGGTCTATACACTACTAGTACACTATGGTAACCTGCATTGTCTGTACAATACAGCAATATATTTGAATGGTCTATACACTACTAGCACACTAAAGATTTTTTGGTCACTTCAAAAATAATAATGTTTTAGTATCTGATATTACTTGCAACATTTAATGTAAAAACATGTGCGTACACATTTTATACGATTTATATCAATTTAAGTTGCAATTTCATGTAGTTTTGATGACTTTTGGAAATACGTTTATCCAAGATCATGCTTACAGCTTCTCTTTTGTGATATAAAAACTTGTCTGATGTTATTAGACCAAAGAAGTCAGGTTTATTTTATCTTAAAGCTTATTAGTACTGAATACGTTTAACGGTGATGCTTGGTTTGACTTCTAATAGCTATCAAAAGATGTTTCATTGATTCTCGGAAAGTCATTGAAAGATTAGCAGAGGACTGTTTTCTAAAATCTATTATGCTTATTTCACTGTAAGTGGTTCTTTACAATATAAAACTATTAGTATGATAGAAAAACGTTAATTTTTCATTGAGTTTGTATTAAAATACAAACGTGAATAAGAAAAAGAGCTTTCAATATAGACTTATCAAATCATGTTTCCTGACTAAAGTTAATAGAAAGTGTCAATATCTACCTGTGGAGGTATTTCTGTACACGAACAAGGTGGACAATCAGACTCGTGTTCTTCTACATCATCCTCTACATCTCCTATTGTACTACCTGGATAACAGACACACTTTCATAAATGATAAAAATTCTTGGATTTTATTTCTC
>NW_013769718.1:0-786 GCF_000517525.1 Limulus polyphemus
AAAAAAAATCGTAAAGCTTTATTAACAGTTACACCTAGCCGCTTGGGACGGAAGTAAGGCCTGACATAGTCTGGTGGTTAGAGTAGTCGACTCGCAATGTGAGGGTCGAAGGTTCGAATCTCCGTCACCGAACATGCTCGCTTTTTCAGCACAGGGGTGTTATAATATTACGGCTAATCATACTATTCGTTGGTACAAGTTAGCCCAAGAGTTGGCGGTGGGTGTTGTTGACTAGCTGCCTTCCCAGTAGTTTTTCTTTTCTAAATTAGGGATAACTAGCGCAGATATATCTTGAGTAACTTTGCGCGAAATTCAACAAACAAAGTGATGCTTACTTATACTACCGTGAATACAATGATTCATGGTTTGTGCCCCGTTGTTGAAGAATATGCTCTGCGCTTTGGGGTCATGGGTGCGCTAAGATATTGAAGGTCAAATCATGCTATTCGGTCAGGCAAGAGCAGCCTAAGCAGTTGGAGGTTTGCTGTCAACAAATTAATTGCCATTTCTCTCTCTCGTTTGTCAGTCTAAACCCAGGTAGTCGTTATGGAGCTTCATAAGTAAACAGACAAACAACTTTGTTTTTAACTTGTGCGCAACTTGTGTAATAGCATGTTATTTTGTTGTTTAAAGTGAGGGTTGATATATTTCATAAAAGAGTATGTCATAGTGGTATGACATTTATCTTTGTCCGTCTGTACTTACGATTAACACCCTGGCTTCCAGACAGTGGTTATGGTTTCCAACATTTAGTTTAAAGGTGAAAAATTGTGTGATTAGGTTTGG
>NW_013769719.1:0-789 GCF_000517525.1 Limulus polyphemus
CGTTAGTTGATGTCAATGTAATATAGCCATCTAAATGCGTTGGTTCAGTAGTTCCCAACCTTTGCTCCACCAAGAACCACCTTTTATTATCATTTTTCCCCCCACGGACCCCATGTTTTTGAAAGATTCCGCCTACCCAACAAACTGTTTTTATTAACTAATAATTAACTCGTTCTCCCACTTTTCACTATAAAATAAAAGACATATATAACTGAGTGTACAATTAAAAAGAATATCAGCATTAAAAACGTACTTGTTTAATGAGATGGTATTACCTACGCGAACCCCAGGTTGGGAACCACTGCATTAGTTCATGTCAGTGTAATATAGCCATATAAATGCATTACTTGATGTCAGTGTAATATAGCCATATAAATGCGCTACTTGATGTCAATGTAATATAGCCATATAAATGCGCTACTTGATGTCAGTGTAATATACCCATATGAATGCGCTACTTGATGTCAGTGTCATATAGCCATATAAGTGCGCTACTTGATGTTAGTGTAATATAGCCATATAAATGCGCTACTTGATGTTAGTGTAATATAGCCATATAAATGCGCTACTTGATGTCAGTGTAACATTTGGACGTTATTCTAATATAACGATATATCGTAGAAATCGTTACCTGATCCTTAACACGGACGTTATGTTAACATAATCATAAAGATATGCTACTTAATCCTTGGTATCTACCGTATTTTTCGGTGTATAAGACGTACTTTTTTACCCCAAAATTTGATGTCAAAATCTGCTTGCATCCTATACAACGAAGGTATGAATAAT
>NW_013769720.1:0-792 GCF_000517525.1 Limulus polyphemus
CTGTATTAGCAAATGTGTATAATTAAATTTTCTTATCGGGGAAGCAGCATATCTGAAAAATACATTAACATTGTACGAAAAAAACCAAAAGAAGGCCGATGACAAAACTGTTAGACATAAAACTTAAAAACATATTTTCAAAGCTATGAAAAATACTAATAATAGAAAACATAAACATAAGAATAATTGTCTAAATCTCGCAACTCAACATAATAAGGATATCTGAGCAATGGTTTGTTAGAGTAGAGAAGGGATGCCATTGAAAAAAACTGAATCACTGAAACATGAAAATATTTTTAGTGAAACAAAAAGAAGGAATAGACGATAACACGACAAAGATAAGTAATGAATACTGTATACAATAACAATATGCCCTTTTGCGGAGCGCCATTCAACAAGGTATTATGTACTTGCTGTAAGTTACCTTCATTGTACCCTACATTGCAGAGTTAGCGACAATCCATTGTAAATATCAAATACAGGGATACTAAAAACAACAACTGTAGAAACACACTTTGGAAGTTCTAGGGGTTATGTTAAAATAGCTTGAGTACAAATACTTTCCTAATATATCTGATTTTTCTTGTAAAACAGATTTGTACATTTTACACAAAAAAATGCCACATTTCATGTAGATACGTATAGTAAATTCGAAATTATAGTCAACATTCATTCTCCCATATCAGGTCAGTTTAAGGACTGACCTCATGCACATCTGGGTATAAAAAGATCGGAGATAAACGGAATGTCGACGAGTGTTTCAGACAATCTTTTTACAATAATGAAAGATAA
>NW_013769721.1:0-791 GCF_000517525.1 Limulus polyphemus
CAATGTTAATGTGGCATCATCAGGCACCTTGCACAACTAAACACGAACATCAAATCCACCTATTGGTGATGTCACATACATAACCTTGAGCTTAACATAAGTATATATCTACTTCTTGTGTTTTATTAATTATAGGTTTGTATTCTTTTATTAAAATAGTTTCTTTTATTTTACGGTTATTAATATTAGGTTCTTGATAAATAATTTTAATAATCTTATTTTCAACACAATGTTCTGTATCCTTAAAATATCGGTAGACATGTGATGGAGCATGTCCATGTTCCGCTGTTCTAGTACTAAATTCCTACCAGTCTCCCCTATATAGATATTATAAGCAAAAGTAATTGCCCCCAGCGGGAAAAGTTTAAGTTAATCTAGAAAGTAATTGCCCCAGAAACGGGGAAAACTTAAGTTAACCTATCAATTTAAATTATTTCATGGACTTTGAAAAGGTTAATCAAATCGCACTCTTGGTTTCATTCAGAGCTAAAGCTCTTAGCTACTTATACCGCCCACCGCGAAAAGTAATTGTTGAACATTTCAGTCATGCTTAGAGCCGCTCAACAATAACATATGGTAAATCTACATTTTTTATTATTTAAGTCACGTCACATTTTGAAATGTAATTGATAGTGTGATTAACTCCTAACAATTTAGTTTGAAATGTCCTGCTTGTGAAATAAAATTTGGCATCAACATTATTGATGCTTGTTCTCACGTCATTTCGTAAGTGAATGTTGAGCTATGCCCGCGTGCGCAGCTTTTCAAATGGGAGACAGACGAACGTTCGG
>NW_013769722.1:0-3016 GCF_000517525.1 Limulus polyphemus
AGGGTTAACTTAGTTGCATCAGTGCTAAATGATCCTGAAATTACTATATTACTACAGAAATCTGTGTGAGTAGATAACATTTGAAAACATTATACATCTACTATTGTGCCGATATTTAAACTCTAAGTCACTTAACTAAAATTACCTCTTAAATATCAATTATTTTCTATCCCATACAAATGATATTAGCTGTGAGAATTTTCACGACTTGAATATTTGCTAAAGCTATTTTATATGAATATATTGAAATCACATTATACAGTATTGTTGTAACGTGTTTTATTGTTGGGAAGGTTATTTGGTAAAAATAATGTGAAGTACATTCCACATGAGAATTATGAATTAGTTTATTTTTTCAACAGATTTATTAGAATACACTTCACAAATAACGTTTTAAAAAATATTCTACGCCCTCACAAATAAATTTACTTCTAGAATTTCTCACTAATTCATTTCGTAGTTTAGTGTAAACTGGAGTGTAGATGTGTTTGTTTTAAGCTCTGTTTTCAATGTTTTATTTCGATGTTTGTTTGCTAGAAAGCGAATGACACCATATCTAGAAATTTAATAAAACTTAATAATCTAGATGTTTCGAGTGGTATGTATAGATAAGAGTAGGATATAAATAAGAAAGACAGTGAAACAGTTAATCCATGAGTAATGAATGGATAATCAGTGAGTTATTAAGTTCAGTGTCAGTTAGGAGTTACAAAGTGATAGTCCACTTCTGCGGTTCAATTAGTTAGTCAGCGTGTTTGATATTCCACTTCTCAGATGTTATTACATATAACTTTAACATAGCCTCCACTTCCTGTGTAATATTCACATAATAAAGTATCATAATGTATGTTCATCTGTAGCTGCTCTGACAAATATTTGTTTAAACCATCATAAGGTATAGAGTCTCATAAAAACAAATTTATATAATAAACTACTATATAATAATGTTTTACTGAATAATTGAAACATGCTCTGACGTCTTCATGTAATATTAGTTTCATTTGAAGTTTCAATCAAATTTGTTATATCATGAAGAAAAATAAAATGTCTGACTCACGACTCAAATGAACTAACATGGTTTTATAATGTTTAAAACTGTTAAAATCCGAAACATTGAAGAGCAAGAAACACCTTTATGTTATTTGTATCCCAGCTGGACTAATGAGCTCTGGTATTAAGCGAAACGCGTCGTCCGTAATAAGGTGGTTGAAATAGTATTATGTAGCCCCCTAGTGGCACAGCATATGTCTGCGGTCTTACAACGCTAGAAACCGGGTTTCGATACCCGTAGTGGGCAGAGCACAGATTGTCCTTGTGTAGCTTTGTGCATAATTAAAAACAACAAAACAAGTATTACGTACTTGGATAAAGCCTAAGAGAAGAAAAAGAAGACGTATTGTTAAAAATTACACTAATCCTAATACTGTTGTCTTGTATCAAATATAATTATCAAAATTACTTTCAGTTATTTAAGGGATTCGTAAGGGGTAGCAACATATATTGACTATGAGATTGATACAGTTTGATATTCGTTATTCATATAATATGAATTATAATGAAACACTTTATGTATTGATAAACACACATTATTTGATTGTGTAATGATAAACACTTTTTAATTTCATTCCCTGTTGTATTTTTGTCCCTTCATAGGGATACTTGTGACGATACTTTTCCCTGAAACCCATCGTACACAACCATTAATATCAAGTAGTTTTGATGGAGACAAAGAACGGACTCGTTACGGAGCTGTTGAACATAAGAAGTGATTTTATTACCATTTGCAAGGTAAACCGTTCGAGTTTTAACTGATAACTCATTACTTTTTATTACAGACAGCTTGTTTCTTTCTCTGGCCTTTAGTTCTCCATCGTGTTAATTCTTCATTAGGATGGTTTGCTACGTTTTGTGTGACAGCGACTGTTTCATTCATAGGTAAGATAGGTCAGAATAAAGTGTTGTTATACAAGGAATAAGATGTGGTCTTATTTACTGTATTTCAAAGATCTGAATTTTTTTGTATTTTTCATGATTATTTTCACTAGTACATAAGATTTATATATTACACAAAGTTATATAACCGTGACAATAAAACGACACTTTATGTCAAAACTTTACTGATAAAGCAAAGTAACTTCATTCATGGTTTAATAATCACTTGTAAAAATCTCGTACATAGCTCTTTAAGAAAAGAGAAAAACAACCTATATATTAATGTATTGTAGCAAGATATCAACTTTATTTCTGATATTTTCTAATCTAGAAGATAACATTTCTTTAATGTAAGTAAAACTTCACTAAGAAGGTTGGTCTTTAAACAAACTTATCTATATAAATGAATTATTTCTTTATCGAATCATTTACTTGAATATCTGTTAAGTTATGATTTGGTAATAAAATTATTGATATTATGGTGTTTTTATCAACTTGTTGGTAAACCTTGATCTAAACTTACTGATGTAAAAAACACCATTCCGAAAATTTCAGCAGTGTATTTCGTTCCGAAAACTTCTGCAACAGCAGCCGGAATACAGACAAAAGCAAGAGGAAATGTAGTAAACAGCCCACAAACCCAGATCATGTACATCACTTTTCCTCCATAAGGTGTCGCCACCATAGTGAACAGTAATACTGTCTTTATTCCCAGCAACAGCAGACTCGTTAACTAAAGATTTATATATACACATATATATATATATTATAATTTAAAGACACTAAACTTAAAAAATCTATAAAAACTACAAGAAACCTGAAATAATATGTTGATAACGAATAATAATAAAAACTACAAAACCTGAAACAATATGTTGATAAAGAATAATAATAAAAACTACAAGAAACCTGAAACAATATGTAGATAAAGAATAATAATAAAAACTACAAAAACCTGAAACAATATGTTGATAAAGAATAATAATAAAAACTACAAGAAACCTGAAATACAATAGTAGATAAAAGAAATAAATAAATAAAAAACTAACAAAAAACCTAGAAAACAATATAGTTGATAAAGAAT
>NW_013769723.1:0-789 GCF_000517525.1 Limulus polyphemus
GTGTGTGTGTATTCCTTTTCTTTAATGTCTAACCAAAAAGCTGTCAGTTTTCCAAAGCAAAGTTTATTTACATATCTTTTTTTAAAATATAAGTACAGTTTATTTCATTTATCTTCATTTAACTATAATTTATTCTATTATCTAATTCTAATGCATTAGCCTACTACTACTACCACTAGCATGACTAATCTTTTACTACTACTACTACCAGCATGACTAGTCCCGCTACTACTGCTAGCATGGCCAGTTTACCTCCAGTTTTCTTTAAAAATAAAGTGTTATTTTTCTTCCAACTTCTTGTTTTATCTTGTCTCTTTCGTTCCAACTATAACAGATCACCGCATTTTCTTTCCAAACACCAAATCTGCAAAATTATCGTTACTGCGAAGATCAGGTTATTGTGTGCTTAATTTATCCTTGGAAATCCACGCATTTTAAACAATGATTTCTGTTGAAAGAAAGCAGTTGCATTTTATGGGGCATGTCTAATATAATCAGTATATATCTATATATATATAAATTCAAAACTCTATTTAAAAAAACAAAAACACTTTCGCACTTTCCGGTCGTTATCCAAAAGTCATAACGGAGATTTTTTGTAGCAGTAGCACCCAAATAGAGTTTTGAATTTATATTAAGTTCATTATTGTTTTATAGCGCTGATCTCGATCGCCTATTAATGTAATTGATATAATAGTTTTGAAGCTATACCTCTTATTATATATATATATATATATACACACGTTATTATTATTTTATTTACAACAGATAAATACTGTTTAACATTTC
>NW_013769724.1:0-792 GCF_000517525.1 Limulus polyphemus
TAATGAAACATTCACTGCCGTTGTTGGATTAACTTGTATAATGAAATATTCACTGCTGTTGTTGGATTAACTTGTATAATGAAATATTCACTGCTGTTGTTGGATTAACTTGTATAATGAAATATTCACTGCTGTTGTTGGATTAACTTGTATAATGAAATATTCACTGCTGTTGTTGGATTAACTCGCATAATTACATTAATAACTATTGTTAGAATGGTGTTGTGTGCGTTTTCGGTTTTTAAGCTTCGACTTGAAAAAAAAATAAGCCTAATTTTCTACAATCAATAATATAAACAGATCTAGCTATTAAAAAAAGTAATAATTACGTTCCAAATATTTGATGTCTTGTTCAGAATGCATTCTTTCAATAAATATTATGTATTTCGTACATTATAAGAAAATAAATTGATAGAATAAAAAAAAGTAGGCCATGGTACGGGTAGTAAAGTTACTAAAACACACTATTTATAATCTGTAGTTCACTATTATAAGAGTCCCGCTGATGCTCTTTGATTCACTCGTGTCCGGAGTCATGAGGGAAGAAGATTCCCTGAAACCGGTCTGACTTAGAGACATGCGGTAAATCTAAGAATAAACTGAGCCCCACAATTTCCTTCACTTAAAAGTCACTTGATTACATAGAAAATGTAGCTACAATATACTCATATCCGGTCTTATTTCCCTGTTATTAAGCACAAAGCTACAATGGGCTATCTGTGCTCTGCCCACCACGGGTATCGAAATCCGGTTTCTAGCGTTGTAAGTCCGCAGACATACCGCTGTGCCACT
>NW_013769725.1:0-793 GCF_000517525.1 Limulus polyphemus
ACACTTACATCTGTTAAATTCATTTATTGTATGTTAGTTACACTTACATCTGTTGAATCCATTTGTTATGTGTTAGTTACACTTACATCTGTTGAATTCATTTATTGTGTGTTAGTTACACTTACATCTGTTGAATTCATTTATTGTGTGTTAGTTACGCTTACATCTGTTGAATCCATTTATTGTGTGTTACTTGCATTTACATCTGTTGAATTCATTTATTGTGTGTTAGTTACACTTACATCTGTTGAATTCATTTATTGTGTGTTACTTACATCTGTTGAATCCATTTATTGTGTGTTAGTTACACTTACATCTGTTGAATTCATTTATTGTGTGTTAGTTACGCTTACATCTGTTGAATCCATTTATTGTATGTTAGTTACACTTACATCTGTTGAATCCATTTGTTATGTGTTAGTTACACTTACATCTGTTGAATCCATTTGTTATGTGTTAGTTACACTTACATCTGTTGAATCCATTTATTTTGTGTTAGTTACGCTTACATCTGTTGAGATCATTTATTGAGTGTTAGTTACGCTTACATCTGTTGAATCCATTTGTTATGCTTTAGTTACACTTACATCTGTTGAATCCATTTATTGTGTGATAGTTACGCTTACGTCTGTTGAATCCATCTATTGTGTGTTAGTTACGCTTTCGTTTGTTGAATCCATATATTGTGTGTTAGTTACGCTTACATCTGTTGAAATCATTTATTGCGTGTTAGTTACGCTTACATCTGTTGAACTCATTTATTGTGTGTTAGTTATGCTTACATCTGTTGAAG
>NW_013769726.1:0-792 GCF_000517525.1 Limulus polyphemus
CATATATAAATCATTGCAAGATTGCCTACAAAGAAGTCAACTTCCCGAAGAAGAAAAATCAATATATATGTTAAGTTAGAGCGATGTTAGGAGAAGTATGTAAAAAACTAATTTAATTATAAATTACCCCACAGTTAAAGCAGTTTTGCGATTTAGTTTAACCCTTTCCTTACACTGAGATCATATTTGAGGCTCACATCTGATGGATTTAGTAGCTTTTGTTTCGATTTTACCATACACTGTACAAAATATACAGCCCTCCCAGTGGCACAGCGGAATGTCTGCGGACTTAAAACGCTAGAATCCATGTTTCGATACCCGTGGTGAGCAGAGCACAGATAGCCCATTGTGTAGCTTTGTGCTTAATTATAAACAAACAAAATATACAAGCTAGTAATATTTGTAAAGAAATTCTTTAATTTTCTAGGGGGCGAAAGCACACCAGTATTACATCATATTTCTGAGAAAGAGAAAAGAATATCAGGAGATATTTCACACTATCAAGTGTGAAATGTTGTTAGTGCACGTAATATCAGGAAATATTTCACACTATCAAGTGTGAAATGTTGTTAGTGCACGTAATATCAGGAGATATTTCACACTATCAAGTGTGAAATGTTGTTAGTGCACGTAATATCAGGAGATATTTCACACTATCAAGTGTGAAATGTTGTTAGTGCACGTAATATCAGGAGATATTTCACACTATCAAGTGTGAAATGTTGTTAGTGCACGTAATATCAGGAGATATTTCACACTATCAAGTGTGAAATGTTGTTAGTGCACGTGATA
>NW_013769727.1:0-792 GCF_000517525.1 Limulus polyphemus
AAGACTGGGAAATAACCTGTAATTCCAAGTATGATATATTCTTAACCACCCATTTCATAACCTGTTGTTGTTGTTGTTTTTTAAGTCACAGTTTTTACAGTACCTCTTCTACCCTAGACTGGGAAATAAGCTATAATTCCAAGTATGATATATTCTTAACCATCCATTTCATAACCTGTTGTTGTTTTTTTTACATAATAGCTCTATAGCTAAATTTCTAAAGAGAAGAATTTAAGGGCGACAAATCTGTTCAGACCAGAGGCTTTTCTTAATTTTTGTTCTTCTAGCAGAACCATGAGAATTTTTTACAATCTTATAAAATCAGATGGTAATTCATCTGTGTTACTGTATATCCAAAAATATGGTTGGTACACATTAATGTAGTGAGCTTGGAAGCCAATTGTTAATACTGAAGAAACAGTTGAAAAAAATTTAAATATTAAACAAAAACATTCATTATCCATTTTATTACGTGTAATTGTTTCGTTTTATGATTTTTTTTAAACACAAAAACTACAATAAGTATTGAAATACAGTTAGTTATTTGTCTTGACCTTAGTCCTCTTGAACCTTGTCCGCTGACCAGCCCGTGTCTGTTTCTGAACTAATAACAAATACCTACCTTGAACCTGGTCCACTGACCAGCCCGTGTCTGTTTCTGAACTAATAACAAATACCTACCTCGTACGCTGACCAGTCCGTGTCTGTTTCTGAACTAATAACAAATACCTACCTTGAACCTGGTCTGCTGACCAGCCTGTGTCTGTTTCTGAACTAATAACAAATACCTAC
>NW_013769728.1:0-1885 GCF_000517525.1 Limulus polyphemus
TTTGTAATTCTGTACATTTAATTAAGTTATTGTTAACTGTTATTGGTTTAATGTAAGTGGCTATTGTTCGGGACGAACAATACTAAGGAAGGGGCAGTGTTACGACATCGGGGTCAAGTGACGCTAGTAATACGTCATTAGATTCTAGAAAGATCATGTCCGTTCGTGAAGCCTCGAGTGTTCTCCAGACACCCTTTATTTCGTATATATAAGACCGAGAAGTGACGGCATAGATATGAATAATTGCAGATTGAAGAGATAGAGAGAGATAATTGAATCAAGTTATAAGTAAAGTGCGTGAATCGTTCGTTGTGAAGTATAGCGTGTGTTTAAGTTAAAAAGCCTGTGGAAATTAAGTGTATTGCAAAGTTGAATTGAGAAAGAAAAAACTAGAATTACAAATGATGCATATGAACTAGTGCAATGGAATGTAAAGAACCTATACACATTATAATATAATTTATGCACATGAACCTCTGTAATGGCATATAGAAAACTTACATACATTAGAACAGTTTTTGTGTAGTGGAATACAAAGAACCTATGTATATTAGAACGTTGTTACTCGAACAATTACAATAAAACTGATGCACATGATCCGGTATAATGGAATATATTATTACGTCTCTGTTCGTTTGATAATTTCCCGTAAAAATTCTTCCCGAGAAACTTCAGCGCCACAAGTCTTTTCGTAAATAAAACGCTTTGGTCAAGCTTGATTTCGCAAAATTTATTTATTTCAGTTAGCTATGAAATGTGAGGTTAGGGTATACTATGGGGTGAGGGTAGTAGTACTTGCCCCGTCATTTTTGACGGGCTATACGCCAGTATATCATATACCACAGTTTAGTTAATTTAATGCACGCAAGGTAGACATAACGTCAAAGTGAAAAAGAAAATAACTCATGAGAACTTATTGTAAGTTTCATGTAACTATACGTTTCTGTTTCAGTCAAAATCAAGTCTTTTCAATACCGAACTACAAAAAGTTAGATCTAAAACTGTTGTGAAAATAACTCTCATATGTCAAAGTTTCTGCAGAAATAATTAGGACCGTAGAATTAATAAATAAGTACTATTAATCATAGGCCCAGTGCATCATAGAATCAATGGGTTCTAGAAATAACGATACGGAATCATCTGCGTATAGCCTTTGTGTATCTATATGCGAATAACCCGAACAAAGTACCACGTAGCCGAAAGTATCACTGCTTCTGTGTATTGGTTCATTTTAAGGATTTCCGTAAAAGTAAACTTTGTCTTTCGTATTATTAGAAGAAATATGAGGTTTAACACCATGATGAAGACTCACGTTGACTATATAATTAGAAGAAATATCAGTTTTTTTTACACCATCATGAAGACTCACGGTTACTATATCATTAGAAGAAATATTAGGTTTTTTACACCATGATATAGACTCACGGTGACTATATCATTAAGAGAAACACGAGGTTTTATCACACAATGATGAAAAATAACATTGACTCGAATTTTGTATAGAAAAGTATAGTCGAGACAGTCAAACGTCGGTAAATTCCTTTGTGAGCTAATTAAAATTAAGATCGTTCGTGAAATGAATTCGTGGTGTATTCATAGAATAATTATTGGTAAAAATCAGTTAGATTAACAACTTCTAATATATAGAAAAGTCAGTGCGTTTTGTTAACACTACGTTCCAACAATGGCTTTTATGTCATGTTGCTCAGCAACAAAAGTATAACCTAATATTGTTGTTAGTATATGTACTGAAAGTATAAAATGAAATGTATAAACTAAAACTGGAAAATATTTGTTGATTTCTTAATTTTGAGTCTCCGTTGGTTAAAAAGGTTTATTATTATTATTAAAAACGTTGGTGATATAACAGAAAATGACTTAATTC
>NW_013769729.1:0-791 GCF_000517525.1 Limulus polyphemus
CTGATGTTGATTACTTATATTGGACGGCTTGGAATGACTTGAATGTCCACTAGCTCAGATAAGGTTAATCCATGTATACACTGGTGTTGATTATTTATATTGAACCACTTGGAATGACTTGAATGTCCACTGGCCGAGGTAAGGTTAATCCATGTATATACTGGTGTTGATTACTTATATTGGACCACTTGGAATGACTTGAATGTCCACTAGCCGAGATAAGGTTACTCCATGTATATACTGATGTTAATTACTTATATTGGACCACTTGAAATGACTTGAATGTCCACTGGCCGTGATAAGGTTAATTCATGTGTATACTGATGTTGATCAGTTATATTGGACCAAGTTTATATTTTTTCACTACACAGATTTGTGAAGTTAATATGATTTTCTAAAGTTCTTAATATTAAATACTGAACATGTTTTTGTTTGTGTGTACGTTTTAAAACGTACTTATGAAATTAGTAAATACACACAATGAAATGCCAGTTTAAAATCAGGGAAAAAGTAAAGTCATTGTTTATATATGTATATCATTCCTCTGTAAAATGGCAGTTTATTTCTGTATCTATTTTTCAGTTTCAAAAGATAAACCTCTTGCACCAAATCGACCCACATCACTTTTTTCACCAACTCGCACAGTCCAGGTAAAGTATGGAGATTCACTGTGAGAAGATCTTTATAGTACTTGATACATATTGTGATAGTCGTAATAAAACTAATACTTATAAACGTGTTAGTACAATATCTGTCTGAATAAACTTAATGCTTCTGCTCTAAGTAAAGAA
>NW_013769730.1:0-792 GCF_000517525.1 Limulus polyphemus
TAAACCCTTCTGCTACACTTCGGTTACGTTTTAAGATTTTTTTGCTTATTCTAAAGTGATGTATATATGTTATAACGTAACATCTTTTACAATTTTTTACTAAGGAAAATATTTTATGATCACGCTTAAGGTTCAATTAAGATAAACCATGTAAATGATATTAGGTCATCAAGAAATTAATGTCGCTTTTTTTAGATGAAAAAACCCGAACAACTTATATATTAAAATAAAACATTTATTAAATGAAATGGTCTACATTCTTATCGATGATGCTTTTCCATCTTACAATCAGGTTATTAATGCCCTGATTAAATAAATTACTTGGCTTTGAAGCAAAAAATATGTCGATGTCCTCCTTAACGTGAAGTGTGTTTGTGACGAAAGGCTTTGTTTTAACGTTCCATTTGCTGAGTATAGATCTCTGCATTGACATTTCGCTGTAGATTGAGAAGTTCGAAATGAATTATCCTTTGATATCCCACCAAATGCAAAGCATCACTTTCTGCGGACGAAGTCCAGGGTTTGGGGTCGGAAGTGGGTTTTGTCTAGGATTGAGCCATTGTTTTTGGCGTTTAATATTCGCATAGAGAATAATTTTTTTTTTTATCACCAATGACAATTCTGTCCAAAAATGGTTCATGCGCATTACGTGCCAGAAGAGACGAAGCAACGTTCACACGTTGGAAACGATGATTATCGGAGAGTTTGTGAGGCACCCAAGCACCTTCTTCATGGAGTTTTCCCATATTTCTTAGATGTTTACGTATTGTTTCATGAGAGACATGCTATTTC
>NW_013769731.1:0-792 GCF_000517525.1 Limulus polyphemus
AGGAAATAGTACAGCTTATAAAATGAGTCAGATCAACGTAGGCCGGTAAGGCAATTACACACTAGGAAATAGTACAGCTTATAAAATGAGTCAGATCAACGTAGGCCGGTAAGGCAATTACACACTAGGAAATAGTACAGCTTATAAAATGAGTCAGATCAACGTAGGCCGGTAAGGCAATTACACACTAGGAAATAGTACAGCTTATAAAATAAGTCAGATTAACGTAGGCCGGTAAGGCAATTACACACTAGGAAATAGTACAGCTTATAAAATGAAGTCAGATCAACGTAGGCCGGTAAGGCAATTACACACTAGGAAATAGTACAGCTTATAAAATGAGTCAGATTAACGTAGGTCATTACTAAATGTTTTCCTGCAGTGAACCCCTACTATGCTTATTCCACAGCCCCCCCCCCCCAGTAGCACAGCGATATGTCTGCGGACTTACAACGCTAGAATCCGGGTTTCGATACCCGTAGTGGGCAGAGCACAGATAGCCCATTGTGTAGCTTTGTGCTTAATTCCAAACAAACAAATAAACAATCTTATTCCACACGTAAGCTGTTGCCTGCAACACACAAAGATACGATACCTACCACACAGAAAAGTATGGTTATTTATGAATTCTCGTGCCACTGCGAATGTCGGTACGTAAGACGCATTTCACAAAGATTGCAGGATAGAATTAAACAACATGTACCCACATCCATAAGAAATAAGAGTGTGAAAGAAAGGAATTTACCATGTCACTCCTGTAAAATAAAAGTTCCACCAACAAAATGTGAATCA
>NW_013769732.1:0-1151 GCF_000517525.1 Limulus polyphemus
GGAACACAGCTGATTCAAAGTTATGGCCTTGATCTCAATGCAGTTCGTATGGCATACCAAATATGAAGAAGAAATCACTAATAGCCGAAGCTACAGTTGTAGCTTCCTGATTTGGTATTGCATATGATTTAGGCCACTTGGTGAAATAATCCACCACCACACAAACGTACCTGTTTCCAGCACGAGTTTGGGGCAAAGGACCAGCAGTGTCAATGGCCACTCTTTCCATTGGTGCGCCAACTTGATATAATTTCATTGGACCACGTCCCTTATGCTTGGGTCCCCTTTTAGCACAACATGTATTGCAGGTCCTGCACCATTCTTCCACATCTTGCCTCATACCTATCCAGTAAAATCTCTGTCGTAGATGACTCAATGTCTTTTTAACTCCGAGATGTCCTCCTGTTAAACTATCATGGGATTGACGCAGCACAACTTCCCATAACTTTCTCGGTATAACCGTTTGCCAGGTCGTCTTTCCCATCTCCAGAGAAGAATACCATCTTCAAGCTTCAACTGGTCCCATTGTGCCCAATAGTTCTTTGTCACAGGGCTTAGACTGGACACCTTCTCCCAAGCAGGGCGCAAAACACTTGCTTTTAGAAAATCAATTGTTGGCTTTAAATCTTGAACTTTTCCTGCTCTGCTTTAATATCTATACCTGGTTCCACTTCACCATCATCATCTCCTTCAGTCACTTTGACTTCAGCTTGATGGCACCTGGTTAGTTCAACCTCTCTTTTGACACTTACCGGAATTTGGCCTTTGTTGTTTCCAAACGTCATTTTATCAAAATTAATTACACACTTCCTTGGTAGTAAGTAGTCCAACTCCTAATATGCACTGGTCTTCAATGTCAGCCAAGTATACTTTCTGTCTGTTCTTCATGCCCATGAGCTCAATAGTTACTCACACTGGTCCCCACAACCTTGCATAATGTCCTGTCACACCACGAAGCTTCTGTACAGCTTCTGGTACTCCTTCGTGATCCAGCACCTTGATACTCACAAGGGTTTGCTGAGATGCAGAATCTATGACTAAGTTGCACTTTTGGCCATCCAGCTTTTCTGTCACATAGACACTGTGTGTGCATGGCATTTTACACCTAGCTGTCGGGACTTTCACGATGGGGGTTGATGGGCGGTCCCTTA
>NW_013769733.1:0-2343 GCF_000517525.1 Limulus polyphemus
GTCCTTTAATGTATCTAATTCGCTTTTAAATTTACTAATGTTTTCCGTTTGTACTTCTTGTTTCCTTTTTTGTTCCAATTGCCACTGCTGTAGTCTCTGTTCTTGTTTCTTTTCTTTTTCCTCCAACAACTGCTGTAATTTCTCTTCTTGTTTCTTTTCTTTTTCCTCCGACAACTGCTGTAATTTCTCTTCTTGTTTATTTTGTTGTTCAAGCTGCCACTGTTGCATGTTTTCTTGCAACTGCCGTTGTCTCTCTTCTTGTTTCTTTTCTTTTTCCTCAAACAACTGCTGTAATCTCTCTTCTTGTTTATTCTCTCATTCTTCTTGTTTCTTTTCTTTTTCCTCTAACAACTGTTGTAATTTCTCTTCTCGTTCTTCTTGTTTCTTTTGCTGTTCTTGTATTGCTGCCATTAAGTCTTCTAGGCTTTATTTTGATTTGCCGCTTCTCGTTTCCATTATTATTTTTTTATCCCACTCTCTGACACCAGTTTGTTACACCTCCAGTTGTTACTTAATTTTCCGTAAATTCGTTCCGACGAAACTTTAGCGACACCAGTCCTTTCTTAGATAAAACTGGTTTATTCTTTCCGAATACAACTTTACAATACACTTAATTTCAACAGTCGCTTTATAACAAACGCTATAACTCACATCTCACGAGCTCGACAATACTCCGTTCAATTACACACTCTGACTGCAGTTCAATTACTCATTACCTACACATTGTCCCGTCACGTTGTGACCATCTTATATATACCAGACTACCCCCAATCTAGTAATCTCCCGACAGTTCACAAAGGTTCGAGAAAGAAGTGGCGTGATACTAGTCACGTGACCTCGCTGACGCAAGAATACCATATCATCAGACCACCTACTTCATAAAAGGGCAAGGATCTATAAGAAAGGAATTTTGCCTATAATTTACATGTCAGAGCTGAAAATAAATGTATATTACATCAGTATTTTTTTTAGTTGGAAAAATTCTAGAGTCTGATAAAATAAGCTTTATAAAGTTATTCGGTAAAAATTAAAATGTGATATACAAAAAAGCCAAACTGAACTCAATGGGGGGTGGTGGATATTATCTTACTGTTCTTTATTTAACTTTTTAGAGAGGATATTACATATTATTTAGGTAATGAAAAGGTTGTAAAATTGGTGTACTGAAATTGTCAACAAAATGTCCAGCTAACAAAATCACAACAGCATCTGGTTTCTTGGTACTATATTCTGAAGTTAATAGGACAAAAGGACAAAATCTGAAAAAACAACAAGATATGCTGCATTTAAAACAAATTTATTTGAGTAACAGGGTGAATAGCTTATAGAACAATTTCCAATCTGTACTACTAGTGGAGGCCAGCACATTGGCAGAATTTAAGAGTGGAATCAATTTCATGAAAAATATAGGATGCATATAACATTTTACGTTTCTCATGGGTGGATGTGGAAGTAACATAATATTTTGGGACAACATGGGACCTATTGGTGCATCTTGGCAGTTCTATCCTCAAAACTAAATTAAAATGATTAAATAATAATAATAGAATTTTAAACCCAACCCTTTTCATTCATATACTTATCAAGTTTTCTTTAAACTCGCTTAAATTTACTGTTTCTACAACATCTAAAGGCAACCCATTCCACAGTCCAACCACCCTGTTAGAAAAATAAAACTGTCTTAGATGAAGATGACTCCTACCTTGCCAAAATTTATTTGTGTATCCTAGTCCTACTATTCTCATTGTTAAATATGAAAAAGATGATGCATCAATACTATCAATCACCTTTACAATCTTAAACACCTCAATTAGATCCCCCTAACTCTCCTTTAAAGAACAAATTGTCCCTTGTTATGTATATTTTTAAGTTGATTCACCTTTATAATGGAACTGCTAGAGGATATGTCTTTAGATATGTCACATCCTTTTTCCAGCTGTATCAAATCCATTGTTTAGTTCCACATATTTAATTTTTCTGATGTCAAGGTTATTATTTTTTTAAAATTTGGATCACTTTTTCAAAGTGGATGGAGGAGAAAGAAAATGAACAAGAGGAAAGTCTCCAACAGTTGAGAGAAAGCCAGAATACACAAATGGAAAACATTAGTAAATTTCAAAGTGAATTAAATACATTAAAAAATGATTTACTGTCTTTTACACAAGGAGGATATATTAGCCATCAACCCAATTAGCCTCAGACAAGGGGAAGCCCCTTCCAGACCCCGCAGCTAAACCCTAATGCAGACATCTTCAGTCCTGTTAGAAGTCACATCCCAGATATGAATGTCAGCAATAGTACAAAGGAAGTCACAGAAATTCGATGGGAAAGCAATGTGGGAAG
>NW_013769734.1:0-792 GCF_000517525.1 Limulus polyphemus
TTTAGCTGTTGGGATTTTCATGATGGGGGCTGGTAGGCGTCCCTCAACTGGTTCTCCGAGGCTCTCCACAGTTCCAACAGCCTTTCTGGGTAGCAGCCTTTCCTGCTGTATCATCTCCCCTGTGTTGAAGTTGCCAGCATTGAGCTCTCTTGTGCCAAGTTTGTTACAGTGCCAGCAAAGTCCCTCAAACTTCTCTGAAAGCTGACCTTTTCTGGCCTTGAATCCAGATGACTGTACCAGCCTTGGTACCTCTGTGCTGGACTTAACGTAGGATTCAAATTCAAGAGCTCTGGCCATTGTATTTTGCATGGTAGAGGTGTGTGCTTGCTTCACTTGGATTTTCAGTTGTGGACTGTCCAATGCATCTACAAACTGATCCCTCAGCAACAACTTGAGGAGATCGGGTGGTGCAGTTGGGTAGGCCTTGTGTGCCATACTTTCCAAGTCCTGTGCCAGCTCTTGCAGGCTCTCCCCCTTTAGCATGGGCTCTCGTCTTAAACCTAGCCCTGTAGACTTCAGACTGATTTTGGGTTCCGTACCTAAGTTCTAGAGCCGCTACCAGTGCTCTATAGTTGTGTCTGTCGTCTGCTGACAACTGTCCAAGTATTTCCAATGGTTGTCCCTTCAAGCTCGTTGCCAGATATACTGCTTTCTGCTCCTCTGTCCATCCGTTCATCTCTGCCAGTAGCTCAAATTGTGCTCTATATGCTTCCCACGGTGCTTTCCCATTGTATTTCTGTGGCTTCCTTCGTACTGGATCACTCCTAGTACTGACATTCATATCTGGGATGT
>NW_013769735.1:0-792 GCF_000517525.1 Limulus polyphemus
AGAGAGATTGAACTAATTAGGTGTCATCAAGCTGAAGTCAAAGTGACTGAAGAAGTTGATGATGATGAAGTGAAACCAAATATGGATATCAAGGCAGAACAGGAGAAAGACCAAGATTTGAAACCAATGATTGATTTTCTAAAAGCAAGTGTTGTGCACCCTGCTTGGGAGAAGGTGTCTAGTCTAAGCCCTGTGACAAAGCACTATTGGGTGCAATGGGACCAGTTAAAGCTTGCAGATGGTATTCTTGTATGGAAATGGGAAACTACCAATGGGAAAGTGGCGACTTGGCAAACAGTTATACCGAGGAAGTTGTGCTGCGTCAGTCCCATGATAATTTAACAGGAGGACATCTTGGAATTAGGAAGACATTGAGTCATCTACGACAAAGATTTTACTGGATAAGTATGAGGCGAGATGTGGAAGAATGGTGCAGAACATGCAGTACATGCAGTGCAAAAAGGGGACCCAAGCATAAGGGACGCCCACCTTATGAAGAGTTGCCTGAGAATGTGTCAGAGTTTGTGAAAGTGTTATCGGAAAGGATGGATAATATTCACCATCAAGTGCATTCAAACTTGAAAACGTCTGATGATTCGATGAAGTTAAATTATGATAAGAGATCTACTGAAGTCAGCTTTGTACGAGGAGAGGTATGGTTGTATAATCCCAGAAAGACCAAAGGGAAGTCTCCTAAGTTGTCTTCTCCATGGGAAGGCCCATATGACATAGTGGATTGTCTCTCAGATGTGACTTTCCGGGTAAAATTTGGTCGGCGAGGTAAGCCAAAAG
>NW_013769736.1:0-787 GCF_000517525.1 Limulus polyphemus
GTTATCTGACTAGTCGTAACTTACGTTACAGAAGAATCTCTGCTAAATCAGATACACAGCTACTTTTTAAAAATAAATCCGTCTAAAAAACATCCTATATATAAATATTAATAGATCATTGTAGAAAAATTTATGTAAATTCTCATTTATGGGATTTTACTAAAGTTCATTATGGGCAAAATCATAGGCATACGGGGGATTTTTCAGAAGGGGGTATACAATGTTTGGCAGAATGAGGTTATATTTTCTGCTTCTAATTTTGCTCGAATGAAAACTAAAAATTATCCCAATGGTCTTATGTATTGCAAGCTAGGGTGTTTTCCCCCAGTCTTCCCGCCACATACGTCTATATGCAAAATAGTTGAGATTAATCTTAATAACACCAGAACGGTGTTGGAAGTTCTGTGCTTTCCTTCAAACTACTTCCATTTTCGACGATCGTATTAAGTTTGATCACTATTATTATTATTAGACGCTGATTAAGTCAGTCTTTAAACTTGCCACATTTAACATAGACTCTCCGTTTTATATCGGATCCTAATACCAAGTTTAAAAAGAGTGAATGCATAAACGTCCATTGTAGTTACACTGGATACTTTGAACATATACTGTGATTCCCACTGCTTGAATCATTTTTCTCGCGAAAACAGTTGCTGATTTCGAAGTGTGACTAGGTGTTCGTGAACTTTCAGCCTGTAAGCCTTTGACAGCTCAAATCATTGTTTATTACCCCCTAAACAATAGAAAAATATGCCAACCTTCATCGTAATATTGTTGTTGTTTATCA
>NW_013769737.1:0-789 GCF_000517525.1 Limulus polyphemus
GTAGAGTATTTACTACACCAGGGATAGGTATAATATGTCAAGTATTTACTACATCAGGAATAGGATACAATTATGTAGAGTATTTACTGCACCAGGGATAGGGTACAGTATGTAGAGTATTTACTGCACCAGGGATATAGTACACAATGTAGAGTATTTAGTACAACATGGATAGGTACAATATTTCGAGTATTTACTACACCAGGGATAAGGTACACTATGTAGGATATTTACTTTACCAGGGATAGGGTACAGTATGTAGAGTATTTACTGCACCAGTAATATAGTACACTATGTAGAGTATTTACTGCACCACGGATAGGGTACACTAGGTAGAGTATTTCCTACACTAGGAATAGGGTACACTATATAGAGTATTTACTACACCAGGGAAAGGGTACAGTATGTAGTGTATTTACTGCACCAGGGATAGGGTACACTATGTAGAGTATTTACTACACCAGGGAAAGGTAAAATATGTAGAGTATTTACCACATCAGGGATAGAGTGAATTATGTCGAGTGATTACTACACCAGGGATAGGGTACACTATGTAGAGTATTTACTGCACCAGAGATAGGATACAGTATGTAGAGTATTTACTGCACCAGGGATAGGTACAATATGTAGAGTATATACTACACCAGGGATAGGGTACACTATGTAGAGTTTTTACTCCACCAGGTATAGGTACAATATGTAGAGTATTTACTACACCAGGGATAGCGTACACTATGTAGAGTATTTACTGCACCAGGGATTGGGTACAGTATGTAGAGTATTTACAGC
>NW_013769738.1:0-791 GCF_000517525.1 Limulus polyphemus
AGTATACCAACATATATGTATGTATACATACGTGTACAGATTAATTCAACCTTTCAGCATGTTTTTTTTATATGTTAGATATTTAGTGGTGGATACTGTTATTGTTTTCAGCCTTTTCGAATTACACATTTTAAATAATCTACCTGTTTGTATTGGACCAATTTACTTGAAGTATTATTGCGAATAATTATTTAAACGTTTGGGTCCGGCATGGCCAGGTTGTTACGCGCTCGACTCGCAATCTGAGGGTCGCGGGTTCGAATCCCCGTCACACCAAACATGCTCGACCTTTCAGCCGTGGGGGCGTTATAATGTGACTGTCAATCCCACTATTCGTTGGTAAAAGAGTAGCCCAAAGTAGTTAATCGCAGTTATTAACAATATATAAAATACAGAAATAGCAGATCTGTATTTCGATTTTTCACAAAGTAATCTGATATCAACTTGTACGCTTCTTATCTATCTGTCATTATTCTTTAGTTTGTCAAGGAATCGTGCTTCAAATAAGCTATCAAGTATCCTTAGTTGTTAATTAAAGTCACAATATAAATCTACACGAGGAAGTAATTCACTAATTTAGGTAATTTTTGAATGCTCCCTTCTCCAGCACTTTACGCTTTCATTTGTAACGTTCATTGACTCAAAGAGGACACATAATACTTTAAGGGAACATCTCAGGCCACTTTCGTAAGGTGTCAAAAATTAACAATATTTTCCTGAGTTTTACGTCCGTGCCTTTATTAAATTGAACCGCTAATAACTACAAAAGGTTTGGTTTGTTTTGAATTTTG
>NW_013769739.1:0-2101 GCF_000517525.1 Limulus polyphemus
AGGAGGTCATCTCAGAGTTAAGAAGACATTGAGTCACCTACGACAGAGATTTTACTGGATAGGTATGAGGCAAGATGTGGAAGAATGGTGCAGGACATGCAGTACATGTGCTAAAAGGGGACTGAAGCATGAAGTTGCTGCACCATTGGAAAGAGTAGTTGTTGACATTGTGTACATTTGTGTGATGATGGGTTATTTCACCAAGTGGCCTGAGATATATGCAATACCAAATCAGGAAGCTACAACTGTAGCTTTGGCTATTAGTGATTTCTTCTTCAGATCTGGTATGCCATAAGAACTGCATTCAGATCAAGGCCGTAACTTTGAATCAGCTGTGTTCCATGAATTCTGAAAGTTGTTTGGCATACGAAAGATCAGAACATTGCCACTAAACCCACAGTCTGATGGGATGGTAGAAAAGTACAACTGGACACTGGGACAGGAATTGGCAAAGTTTTGTAATAGCCACCAAGATGACTGGGATGTCTTACTCCCTCCGCTGTTGATGACCTATAGGACAGCAGAGCATGAAGCCACTGGATACACTACAGCAAAGTTGATGTTTGGTCGGGAACTTCGGTTGCCAGTGGTTCTGTTAACAGGACGCCCACCTTACGAAGAGTTGCCTGAAAATGTGTCAGAGTTCATGAAAGTGTTATCTGAAAGGATCGATGATATTCATCATCAAGTGCATTCAAACTTGAAAACCTCTGCTGATTCCATGAAGCTATGTTATGATAAGAGATCTACTGAAGTCAGCATCGTACCAGGAGACAAGGTGTGGTTGTATAACCCCAGGAAGACCAAAGGGAAGTCTCCTAAGTTGTCTTCTCCATGGGAAGGCCCATATGACATGGTGGATCATCTCTCAGACGTGACTTTCCGAATAAAATTTGGTCGGCGACGTAAGCCAAAGGTGGCGCATGCCAACAGGCTTTTGCGTTATCACAGTCCAGGACATTTCAGATGGGATGAAGTGGACAACGGAACATAAGACCCCACTGAAGACGTGTCACCTGAAAAAAACACTGTTGAAGAAGAAACTCTGCTCAGTTTTGAGAAGGGAAACAGTGAAGCCCTTGATGAAGTTACTACCACTGATGTGATTATTACCTATAATAGGATAATTCCTGATAGAGCAGATGAACCTCACGTGAAGCAGAAGCCAGTACGGAAGAAGAAACGTAAAATTAAGAGACTTTGTTGAATTTTAACTTTGTATTTGTAAATCCTGTACATTTAATTAAGTTATTATTAATTATCTATTGGTTTAACTTAAGTGGCTATTGTTCGAAATGAACAATACTGTTGCGTCATCGAGTCACATGACTACTGTGACGCAACGTTTCTAGAACTATCATGTACTTTGGCGAATGCTCTAGTGTTTGCTAGATGGGGTAGGCGGGTATATATAAGAGGGGACAATGTGACGCGGGAGTGTAATGTGTGCGTAGATAGTGAGTAATTGATCTGCGGTCAGAAGTATTATTGACGTTCGTTGTAATAGCGTTTGTTTAGCGCGATTGTTGAAGTTGAGTGTATCGGTAAAGTTGTATTCGGAAAGAATAAACCAGTTTTATCAAGAAAGCACCTGTGTAGCTTAAGTTTTGTCGGAACAAAGTTACGGAAAGTTAATTAACAAACGGAGACGTAACAATACTAAGGAAGGGGCTGTGTTACGACAGCGGAAGTCACGTGATGCTGGTAACACGTAATGAGTATCTTGAAAGTTCCTGAAGGCTCGAGTGTTTGCCAGATGCCCTCTTTTTTGTATATATAAGACCAGCGAGAAGTGATGGGATAGATAATTGAATTGCAGAGATAGAGACGGACAATTGAGTCAAGCGCGGTAGTAAGTAAAGTGCGTGAATCGTTCATTATGAATTAGAGCGTGTGTTTAAGTTAAAGTGACTGTGGAAATTAAGTGTATTGCAAAGTTCAATTGAGAAAGAATAAACTAGTTTCATTTAAGAAAAGACTTGTATCGCTGAAGTTTCATTCGAAGAAATTATACGGGAAATTAGCAAACGACCAGAGACGTTACAGTGTAATAGTCGATCAGTCTCTAAAGCCATCCAAGCAGTGTGCTGTTGCTAGTGGT
>NW_013769740.1:0-791 GCF_000517525.1 Limulus polyphemus
AAGAGTTACGAGTGGCGAGTGCAAAGTCTTTACATGAATTAGACTTAGGACTTTGAACTGAAAGAGTTTGTGATTTTTTATATTCTTTTGAATTTATATTTGTAGTTTTAATCTCAATAATTTAGCATAAATTTATATTCAGTTCATAATAATAATATGCTTCAGTATTTAAAATGAAAAACTTGTGTGATTTGTAAGTAATACTATTAGTACTACAAAAGAATTTTATATTTTTCCTTCTTACAATCTTTGTTTTGTAGTAAGACCCACACTTCTGTTGTTATTGCGTTAGAATTAAAACAGTCTAACTGATATATATATATAGTTTATTCTAATATTTTGCAAATGGTTCAAACTCAGTGTACAAGTGACAACAATAAAACCTATATGTTGGTTGTGAAACAGGCTGAATACTAAATAATACAGGGAAGCTATGACATTCTCACAGTTGGGGGCTCAATACATTGAAGTGCTTAAGTTTCGCATTTCAACATAAATCTTGCCTGTAATGAGAGGAATGTGACCAGGACTAGTATTTTAAGTGCTGTAAAGTAATTTTCTTTGTAATTTATGGTGTCTGTATCGTTTGGTAATCTCTTCTAACAAGATGTATCAAGTAACAAGGGGTCAGGCTCAGGTGGTGTTTATTGAAACCACCTGTACTATAAACTGTTACATACATTTGTTAGTAGTGGCAATTAGTTTTGTCTCTATTCTGAAACAACATACACGGACATATGTGAAATAAACTTGTTTGAAAGTTAAAAGAAATGATATTCAAGTCCAAAAAG
>NW_013769741.1:0-1264 GCF_000517525.1 Limulus polyphemus
ACTTACTGAAGTTTGTGTAAAAAATATATTGAAAACAAGCTCCTTGTTGTTGTTCGGGTTATCGTTCGAGTGTTGGAAAAATGCTGCATTATTGTTCGTGTGTTGAACAAATGCTCCATTATTGTTCAAGTGTTGAACAAATAAATGTTCCATTACTGTTCGTTTTTTGAACAAATGTTCCATTGTTGTTCGTGTGGGGAACAAATGCTCCATTGTTTGTTCGAGTGATGAATAAATGCTCCATTGTTTTTCGAGTGTGGAACAAATGCTCCATTATTGTTCGTGTGATGAATAAATGTTCCATTGTTGTTCGAGTGTGGAACAAATGCTCTATTGTTGTTCGAGTGTTGAACAAATGCTCCATTGTTGTTCGAGTGTTGAACAAATGCTCCATTGTTGTTCGTGTGTGGAACAAATGCTCCATTGTTGTTCGAGTGATGAACAAATGCTCCATTGTTGTTCGAGTGATGAATAAATGCTCCATTGTTGTTCGAGTGTGGAACAAATGCTCCATTGTTGTTCGAGTGATGAACAAATGCTCCATTGTTGTTCGAGTGTGGAACAAATGCTCCATTGTTGTTCGAGTGTTGAACAAATGCTCCATTGTTGTTCGAGTGTTGAACAAATAGGAATACATTTTTACCAAAGGTGCAGAAATTATATCCTTTGGTGTTTGCTCCTCGTACAATGGTCAGAGTTGGTGCATTCTTGTATGTATGCCTTTTAAAAGATATTAGACTAGCACTAATTCTGTACTCTTGTTTTCTGTTTCTCTTAATCAAACTTCTTGTTTCTCACACCAGTTGACCACTGCGTCAAAGTTTCTTCAAGTTTTGTCTGTACTATTTTCAATTGTTCAGTCTCCTTCTTCAATAAATGTAAAATTTTTGTTGCTTCTATATTTGGTACTTGGCACCACCATCTACTAACGATTAAAAGGTAAGTAAAAATAATTATGATTCTAGTATATTTAGTGTATTCGATTCATCATTAGTTGAATCTTAGATCGTACTGTTATCAACGGTGTATTTACTGTCTACTTGTAGGTTTAGCCATCTAATAAGAACAAAAGAACAATAACAATTACGTTTAAGAATATACCCGTGTTATTAGTGCTGTAATTTTCTGTTATCAACAGCGTATTTGTAGGTTCTAATAAAGATATGTTAAATGTTACCATATCTTTAGCCGTTCAAAGAACCAACACTTATGTTACTAGTGCTGTAATTTTCTGTTATCAACAGCGTATTTGTAGGTTCTAATT
>NW_013769742.1:0-1142 GCF_000517525.1 Limulus polyphemus
ATGCTCCTGGATGAGAGTACTTGTCGTCCGGGCAACGAACACATGCCGAAGAACCAAAATAATGGTTTTCTGGGCACTGACGACATTTATCATCTTCTTCTCTTCTATACGTTCCTGGAGGGCATGGGTCTTAAAAACAAAATTTTCAAAAGTAGTTATTTGGTATGGCGAATAATAATAATTTAAAAAAAAGACAGAAACAAATTTCAAAAATGTTTTGAGATACTAAAATGAGTAGCATCTTAGTATTGGTGATTACAACATAGAAAAAGTTGGATTTATAAGGAAAGTTATAGAGGCAAATCAAGACGTATTTAAATAAATATAAAAAGCGTTGATTCTTATATTTCTGTAGTTTAAAGAATCCTGTTGATACTGTTTATAAAAAAGCATCACTAAGGAGATAAAATTTACAAGTTTTTGAAAAATTGATTTCTTCAGAATTTTCAAAATAATTTCAAAGTAACTGAAATTGCATGATTTTTCTATGTAGTTCCCATGAGGATCTCTTTCAACGAAGAATGAATCACTATATATTAACAAGAACTGTCCGCCTATCTGGTGTCACTCATTGTTGTGAAGAGCTGGCTAAATCAATTTCGACGAAGCTTGTTAGAGGAGCTCAAGTGTACCCCCTTCTCTTCACTCCTCACATCAAAATCTGGTTTAACTGGATAATATATCAGACGACGACGAATAATGTGCCGTTATTTGGTGACTAGAAATGTTAAGTACAGTTTAGACCTATTTATTCCTTCTTGACGTACGGATATAAATTGTATTTAATATATTAAACTGCTATGTTCTACAGTTTTGGAAAAATGAGAAGAAATTAGAAAATCTGTAAGGATGGATTGATTGTTTTGAATTTCTCACAAATGTACGCGTAGATTATCTGCGCTAGCTATTCTTAATTTAGCAGTGACTACTCTTTTTGCCAACGAATAATGGGATTATTTCTTTTTGTTTTGCTTTAAGTTAAGCACAAAGCTACACAATGGGCTATCTGTGCTCTTCCCACCATGGGTATCGAAACCCGGTTTGTAGCGTTTTAAGTCCGCAGACCTGCCGTTGTGCCACTGTGGGGCTAATGGGATTGACTGTCATATCAGGACACCTCTATGGCTGAAAGGGCTAGCATG
>NW_013769743.1:0-1247 GCF_000517525.1 Limulus polyphemus
ACTACATTCAACAAAAGTAGCTCTTGTTAAATGACAGAGTTATCAGATGTAAGGAGAACATAACTAAATAGGCAGTTTCCACTATACCACATTGTTCAGCGGCTACTACATTCAACAAAAGTAGCTCTTGTTAAATGACAGAGTTATCAGATGTAAGGAGAACATAACTAAATTGGCAGTTTCCACTATACCACATTGTTCAGCGGCTACTACATTCAACAAAAGTAGCTCTTGTTATATGACAGAGTTATCAGATGTAAGGAGAACGTAAATAAGCAATGTTTTCACTATACCACATTGTTCAGTGGCTACTACATTCAACAAAAGTAGCTCTTGTTAATTGACAGAGTTATCAGATGTAAGAAGATCGTAAATAAGCAATGTTTCCACTATACCACATTGTTCAGTGGCTACTACATTCAACAAAAGTAGCTCTTGTTATATGACAGAGTTATCAGATGTAAGGAGAACATAACTAAATAAGCAGTTTCCACTATACCACATTGTTCAGTGGCTACTACATTCAACAAAAGTAGTTTTTGTTATATGACAGAGTTATCAGATGTAAGGAGAACGTAAATAAGCAATGTTTCCACTATACCACATTGTACAGTGGCTACTACATTAAACAAAAGTAGCTCTTGTTAATTGACAGAGTTATCAGATGTAAGGAGATCGTAAATAAGCAATGTTTCCACTATACCACATTGTACAGTGGCTACTACATTCAACAAAAGTAGCTCTTGTTATATGACAGAGTTATCAGATGTAAGGAGAACGTAAATAAGCAATGTTTCCACTATACCACATTGTTCAGTGGCTACTACATTCAACAAAAGTAGCTCTTGTTAAATGACAGAGTTATCAGATGTAAGGAGAACGTATCTGATAATTAATGATTGTGAGCTATATTTTGTTTTGGAGTGTGTATTTTATAACATTTTACTGAATCTGTGGCTTTTACAATTCGTATGTGATGAGAATTTTGCGTTAAATGATTTTATAATCTACGTTTTCGTTTATTTCTCGAGAGAGATATAATCTGAAATTTGTTCATTGTTCTTTAGAAAGTGTTATGTTTTGTTTTTGTATTTTTACTTAATTTATTCAAGTTAATGGTAACCAGAAAAAATTTCATATCTTCGGCACGGGTACCTTTTGCTGCGCATGACACAAGGTTTTAGTGTCTTACATTCAAACTTTTATTAAACTACTTTTTGTTTATGTTATACCAATTAGAATGGCAT
>NW_013769744.1:0-792 GCF_000517525.1 Limulus polyphemus
TATTGCTGCCATCAAATCTGCTAAACTGTAGTTTGATTTGCCACTTCTCGTTTCCATCTCTTTTTCTTCTTCTTTTTTTATCCCACTTTCAGACACCAATTTGTTACGTCTCCGTTTGTTAATTAACTTTCCGTAGTTTCGTTCAGACGAAACTTTAGCGACACAAGTCCTTACTTAATAAAACTCGTTTATTCTTTCTGAATATAACTTTACGATACACTTGATTTCAACATTCGCGCTAAAACAAACGCTATAACGAACTTCAACAATACGACTCTCTCTGACTGCAGATCAATTACTCACTACCTACATACATTCTCACGTCACGCCGTGACCATGTTATATATACCAGACCACCCCCAATCTAGCAAATGCTAGAGCACTCCCGAAGGAACAGGATAGTCTAGAAACGTGGCGTGACACTAGTCACGTGACCTCGCTGACGCAACAATATATACAGTATGGAAAAAAGAGTTCACATGACCTGATACTGTTGCAAGACTTAAAAGAGATTTCTTGGCACCCCAGGGTGTTGGTTCAGAGTAGGGTTGTTTTGTTCAATTAAGATGGATTCCTTGATTTTTCGTTTATTCATGTTTGGTTCTTTGTTTAAAATTATTGTGCTTTTAATAGATATACTATGGGTTTTTGAGTTGCAATGGTGGAAAACATGGGATGGTTTTTTACTGTGTTCTGTGAATCTGGTTTACAATTTTCTTCATGTTTCTCCGATGTAGAATTCTGGGCAGTTATTGCATGTTATTTTGTGTATGACGTTGGTGTTGTGGGATT
>NW_013769745.1:0-1244 GCF_000517525.1 Limulus polyphemus
TGTGTTCATGGAGTAGTTGTAAGAATTAAGGCTAAAGATGAATATGGTGGATATAAATTCGGAAACTAGAGTTACACCTAGGTGTTCATGGAGTAGTTGTACCAAGTAAGGATAAAGATGAGAATGGTGGTTATAAATTCGGTAACTAGAGTTACTCCTAGGTGTTCATGAAGTAGTTGTACCAAGTAGGCTATAGATGAGTATGGTGGTTATAAATTCGGTAACTAGAGTTACACATAAGTGTTCATGGAGTAGTTGTACCAAGTAAGGCTAAGGATGAGTATGGTGGTTATAAATTCTGTAACTAAATTTACACCTAGGTGTTCATGGAGTAGTTGTACCAAGTAAGGCTAAAGATGAATATGGTGGTTATAAATTCGGTAACTAGAGTTACACCTAGTTGTTCATGGAGTAGTTGTTTCAATTGGTACAACTACTCCATCAACACCTAGGTGTAACAATAGTTACAGAATTTATAACCACCATACTCATTTTAGCCTTACTTGTACAACTACTCCATAAATACCTAGGTGTTACAATAGTTACCGAATTTATATCCAACATACTCATCTTTAGCCTCATTTGGTACAACCATTCCACGAATACGTAGGTGTAACTCTAGTTACCGAATGTGTAACCCCATACTCATCTTTAGCGTTATTTGGTACAACTACTCCATGAACACCTAGGTGTAAATCTAGTTACCGATTTTATAACCACCATACTTATCTTTATCCTTACTTGGTACAACTACTCCATGAACACCAAGGTTTAACTCTAGTTACCGAATGTTTAACCCCATACTCATCTTTAGCGTTATTTGGTATAACAACTCCACGAACATGTAGGTGTAACTCTAGTTACCGTATTTATAACCACCATACTCATCTTTAGCCTTACTTGGTACAACTACTCCATGAAACCTAGGTGTACCTCTAGTTACAGAATTTATAACCACCATACTCATCTTCAGCCTTACTTGGTACAACTACTCCATGAACATTTAGGTGTAACTCTAGTTACCGAATTTATAACCACCATATTCAACTTTAGCCTTACTTGGTTCAACTACTCCATGAACACTTAGGTGTAGCACTAGTTACAGAATTTGTAACCACCATACTCATCTTTAGCCTTACTTGTTACAACGACACCATGAACAACTAGGTGTAACTCTAGTTACCGAATTTAAAACCACCATATTCATCTTTAGCCTTAAGTAAGGCTAAAGATGAGTATGGTGG
>NW_013769746.1:0-793 GCF_000517525.1 Limulus polyphemus
CCTATTCTAATCTTTAGCGTTATTTGGTACAACAACTCCACGAACACCTAGGTGTAAGTCTTGTTATAGAATTTATAACCACTATAATTATATTTAGCCTTACTGGGTACAATTACTCCATGAACACCTAGGTGTAACTCTAGTTACCGAATGTGTAACCCCCATACTCATCTTTAGCGTTATTTGGTACAAAAACTCCACGAACGCTTAGGTGTGACTCTAGTTACCGAATTTATAACCAACATATTCATCTTTAGCCTTACGTAGTACAACTACTCCATGAACATTTAGGTGTAACTCTAGTTACAGAATTTATAACCACCATATTCATCTTTAGCTTTACTTGGGACAACTATTCCATGAATACTTAGGTGTAAGTCTAGTTACAGAATTTATAACCATCATACTCATCTTTAGCTTTACTTGTTACAACGACTCCATGAACAACTAGGTGTAACTCTAGTTACCGAATTTATAACTACCATACTCATCTTTTGCGTTATTTAGTACCACAACTCCACGAATACCTAGGTGTAACTCTAGTTACAGAATTTATAACCACCATACTCATCTTTCGCATTATTTGGCAGAAGTACTCTTTGAACACCTAGGTGTAACTCTAGTTACTGAATGTGTAACCCCATTCTCATCTTTAGCGTTATTTGGTACAACAACTCCATGAACACCTAGGTATAACTATAGTTACCGAATTTATAACCACCATACTCATCTTTAGCGTTATTTGGTACAACAACTTCACGAACACCTAGGTGTAACTGTAGTTACCGAATTT
>NW_013769747.1:0-792 GCF_000517525.1 Limulus polyphemus
TGATATCCTTGAATGATAAACTAATCATTTATACAGTTCATTGAGTTAACTAGAACTACTTTAACTTTTGAAGAAGGTGGATTAAATCTTATATCCTTGAATGATAAACTAACCATTTACAAAGTTCATTGAGTTAACCAGAACTACTTTAACTTTCGAAGAAGGTGGATTAAATCTGATATCCTTGAATGATAAACTAACCATTTACAAAGTTCATTGAGTTAACTAGAACTACTTTAACTTTTGAAGAAGGTGGATTAAATCTTACATCCTTGAATGATAAACTATCCATTTTTATCATTCGTTACTTCGAACGTGTAAATCAACCAGTTCACCCATCCGAATTTCAACTGAAACTATTTTTAAACGGTCATATCAACGTTTTGATTTTCTTACAGTTCTTTTAATGGATAGTATGGAACCACGAGGAACGTTAGGGATGTTTTATAGCTCTGTTTCAAAAAGATGGTGTAGGGTTAACATAAGAAGACAAATTATAAACCATTCTATTCAAACACTTCTTAAAGAGATTATTTTCTTGAATTCTTATTTAAATCAAAATAGTTGAATGTGGTTCTGTTATTATTTATCACTAGATAACACTTGTCGATGACACTTTTGCTGGTTTCACTTCTACAGAACACAAGCTAACTTTCTTTAAACACATAAATTCCATTCATCCCAACATCAAATTTACCATAGAACACGAAAACAATAAACAGTTATCATTTCTTAACCTCAAAATTATTAGATCGGACACACAGTTTAAAACCAAAATTCACCGCAAAAACA
>NW_013769748.1:0-792 GCF_000517525.1 Limulus polyphemus
CAATTGTAAATTATTATCAAGGTTAACCCTAATACTGGAAAATTTTAAAACTGGTAAACAAATTTGCGAGGAGAGTACGTGAGGGGTATGTGAGGGGTATGCCCTCTTATAGTGGGGGGGTCTCCTTCAGAAATTATATCATTAGAATTCCGTTTTCTGTGCATTTGTTTATTTTTTACAATTAAAATTACAGTATTACGTGAGAAAATAAGAGCAGATTAAACCGTGACCATAGTCAGTGTAAAACATTCGTCGCGTTGTAAAGTTTTTGTCAGCTCTGTACAGAACTAGATTAAAATTATCTACAATACAAGACTAGTGGTCATGGAACTAACGAAAAAGCGTTAAATAAAATAATGGCTAAGAACAAAACTCCACTTAAAACGTTGTGTTACCTGCTAGGTCTGTTTTATAAACGTCGATTTAATAATATGTTATTGTCGTTAATATGATTGAAAAGCTAGAGCCCGGAGTTTTATAACTCTAAGCCTGTCGGTCAATCGAAGCGGAATAGAACTGGATTTAGCGTTCAGTTTAATCTTTGTACAAATATGCTTACTGTAAATCATTAGAATAAATATAAAATACGTAGCATATATTGATGCTGTTCTATTGGTGATATTATATAATAATTTAATAAGCCTACAAATTATATATCGTGATTAATAAATACGGAGCATCAGAAGTGCCTTATTTCATCTTTCACGTGACAATATTTTCTGTATTCACGTGTTAACACATAAATGCCCCCCCCCCAACTCGGCACAGCGGAATGTCTGCGGACTTACAACG
>NW_013769749.1:0-792 GCF_000517525.1 Limulus polyphemus
AGACGATACAGCAGTAAAAGCTGCTACCAAGAAAGGCTGTTGGAACTGTGGGGAGCAAGGACATCTGAGGAGCCAGTGTAAGAAAAATACCATCAATAAGTCAGCTTTGGGAAACCAGTAGTAGTTGGGGCTAAGGGACGCCCACCAACCTCCATCGTGAAAGTCCCAACAGCTAAGTGTAAAATGGCAAGCACACATAGTACCTATGTGACAGGGAAGCTGGATGGCCAAAGGTGCAAATTTGTCATAGATTCTGCAACTCAGCAAACCCTTGTGAGCATCAAGGTGTTGGATAACAAAGGAGTACCAGAAGCTGTACAGAAGCTCTGTGGTGGACAGCACATTCTGCAAGGTTGTGGGGACCAGTGTGGGTAACTATGGAGCTCATGGGCATGAAGAACAGACAGATAGTATACTTGGCTGACATTGAAGATCAATGCATATTAGGATGGGACTATCTACTACCGAGGAAGTGTGTAGTTAACTTCGATAAAATGACGATTGGAAACAACAAAGGCCAGATTCCAGTAAGTGTTGCAACATCTGTTGATCTGCATGTCACAGCACTTAAGTCAAATGCAATACCCCCTATGTCAGAGAAGATAATTTGGGGTAGGATAAAAGAACATCCCCATGGAAGCCCAATGCTTGAAGAAGCAGTGGAAGACCCATCCAGGCCAGCGGATTTGAAGATTGGAAGGTCACTTGTAGCAGGTCATCAAGTAGTACCTATAACTGTGGCTAATTTCTCTAAATGTGAGCAGACACTTAAGGAAGGGGCGTTGTTGGGTG
>NW_013769750.1:0-791 GCF_000517525.1 Limulus polyphemus
GTATGAGGCAAGGTGTGGAAGAATGGTGCAGGATGCGCAGTACATGTTGTGCTAAAAGGGGACCCAAGAATAAGGGACGTGCTCCAATGAGGTGCACCAATGGAAAAGTAGCCGTTGACATTGCTGGTCCTTTGCCCCAAACTAGTGCAGGAAACAAGTACTTTGTGTGGTGATGGATTATTTCACCAAGTGGCCTGAGGCATATGCAATACCAAATCAGGAAGCTACAACTGTAGCTTCGGCTATTAGTGATTTCTTCTTCAGATTTGGTATGCCATATGAACTACATTCAGATCAAGGCCGTAACTTTGAATCAGCTGTGTTCCATGAATGCTGCAATTTGTTTGGCATACGAAAGACCAGGACTACGCCACTTCACCAACAGCCTGATGGGATGGTAGAAAAGTACAAGTGGACACTGGGACAGGAATTGGCAAAGTTTTGTAATAGTCGCCAAGATGACTGGGATGTCTTACTCCCTCCACTGTTGATGGACTCTAGAACAGCAGAGCATGTAGCCACTGGATACACTCCGGCAAAGCTGATGTTTGGTCGGGAACTTTGGTTGCCAGTGGATCTGATAACAGGATGCCAACCTTACGAAGAGTTGCCTGAAAATGTGTTAGAGTTCGTGAAAGTATTATCGGAAAGGATGCATGATATTCACCATCAAGTTCGTTCAAATTTGAAAACGTCTGGTGATTCGATGAAGCTATGTTGTGATAAGAGATCTACTGAAGTCAGCTTTGCACCAGGTGTGGTTGTATAGTACACAATTGGCTATTTGTGCT
>NW_013769751.1:0-2075 GCF_000517525.1 Limulus polyphemus
ACACATGGTCTTTATGACCTTATGATGTAATGTAAAATGGCATGTTGTTGTAATTATAACTGTATTTTATATACCATTTGAAAACACGGTCTCTTTAGGACATTATGATGTAATTGATGTAATCTAAAATGACCTGTTGTTGTAATTATAACTGTATTTTATATAACATGTGAAAACACGGTCTCTTTATGACCTTATGATGTAATGTACTAAGACATGCAGTTGTAATATAACAGTATTTTATATAAAAAGTGAATACACCTGGTTTTTGTGACCTTATGATGTAATGTACTATGACATGCTTTTGTAATTATAACTGTATTTTATATATCAAGTGAATACACGGGGTCTTTTTGACCTGATGATGTAATGTATTATGACATGCTGTTGTAATTATAACTGTATTTTATATAACAAGTGAATACTCGGGGTCTTTTTGACCTTATGATGTATTGTACAACGACATGCTGTTGTAATAATAACTGTATTTTATATAACAAGTGAAAACACGGTCTCTTTATGAACTTAAGGTGTATTGTACAATGATATGATGTTGTAATTATAACAGTATTTTATACATCAAATGAATACACGTGGTCTTTATGACATTATGATGTATTGCACAATGATATGATGTTGTAATTATAACAGTACTTTATATAACAAATGAATACACGAAATTTTTATGACCTTTTTGTGTATTGAAGCTTAGCATGCTATTGTAATTATAATTGTATTTTATATAACAAGTTAATAAACGGGGTGTTTATGACCTTATGATGTATTGTACAATGACAGGCTGTTGTAATTATAACAATATTTTATATAACAAGTGAATACACGGTGTCTTTATGACCTTATGAAGTATTTTACAATAACATGTTGTTGTAATTATAACTGTTTTTTATATAACAAGTGAAAACACGGTCTCTTTATGAACTTAAGATGTATTGTACAATGATATGATGTTGTAATTATAACAGTATTTTATATAACAAGTATATACACGATGTCTTTATGACCTTATGATGTAACAGCTGCATCTCATAGTACATAATATAACAGTATTTTTTATAAAAAGTGAATACACCGGGTCTTTATGACCTTATGATGTAATGTACTATGACATCCTGTTGTAATTATAACTGTATTTTCTATATCATGTGAATACACGGGGTGTTTATGACCTGATGATGAATTGTACAATCACATGCTGTTGTTATATATCAGTATTTTACATAAAAAGTGAATACACAGGGTCTTTATGAACTTATGATGTATTGAAGTTTGGCATGGTGTTGTAATTATAACAGTATTTTACATAACAAGTATATACACGATGTCTTTATGACCTTATGATGTATTTTACAATGACATGATGTTGTAATTATAACAGTATTTTATATAACAAGTGAATAAACGGGGTCTTTATGACCTTATGATGTATTGATGTTTGGAATGCTGTTGTAAATATAACTGTATTTTATATAACAAGTGAATACACGGGGTCTTTATGACCTTAAGATGTATTGAAGGTTGGCATCTTGTTATAATTATAACTGTATTTTATATAACAAGTGAATACACGGTCTCTTTATGACCTTATGATGTAATGTACTATGAGATGCAGCTGTAATATAACAGTATTTTTTATAAAAAGTGAATACACCGGGTCTTTATGACCTTATGATGTAATGTACTATGACATCCTGTTGTAATTATAACTGTATTTTCTATATCATGTGAATACACGTGGTGTTTATGACCTTATGATGTATTGTACAATCACATGCTGTTGTTATATATCAGTATTTTACATAAAAAGTGAATAAACAGGGTCTTTATGAACTTATGATGTATAGAAGTTTGGCATGGTGTTGTAATTATAACAGTATTTTACATAACAAGTATATACACGACGTCTTTATGAACTTATGATGTATTTTACAATGATATGATGTTGTAATTATAACAGTATTTTACATAACAAGTGAATAAACGGGGTCTTTATGACCTTATGATGTATTGATGTTTGGAATGCTGTTGTAAATATAACTGTATTTTATATAACAAGT
>NW_013769752.1:0-2287 GCF_000517525.1 Limulus polyphemus
AACAACCTGGTAAGAATTTATGTCAACTTATTCATTACACGCGTGTGTGTGTATCACATTTATTTATTTAATTAACATAGATAAAAACCTGGTGAGAATTTATGTCATCTTATTCATCACACGTGTGTATATATCACATTTATTTGTTTAATTAACACAGATAAAAACCTGGTAAGAATTGATGTCATCTTATTTATCACACGTGTGAGTATCATAAATAAAATCCAGCTTACAAATCTGAATCAATAATTTTCCACAATCACATGTCAAGTAATTTACCTAAACTTTACACAGATAAAATTGATTGCTTTACACTGTCATTTTACGAACTCATTTCATTGTTTGATGCTCTAGATAATTTAAAAAAAAACGTATCATGGGAATAAAAGTTCGTTCATATTCAGTTTTTCATAAAATATTATTAGCGCCATCTTATCAACTTTCTTGCATACTCTTAGAATTACCGACAGGGTCTAAACCTATGCATTGTTTAAACACTTTAAAAAAGACTGTTGGTTACAGGGTTCTTTATAACGTATGGGTCACAAAAAATACTTTGTTGGTTACAAGGTTTCTTATAACGTATGGGTCACAAAAAATACTTTGTTAGTTACAGGGTTCCTTATAACGTATGGGTCACAAAAAAGACTGTTTGTTACAGGGTTCCTTATATCGTATTGGTCATAAAAAAAGACTTTGTTGATTACAAGGTTCCTTATAACATATAGGTCACAAAAAAGACTTTGTTGGTTATGGTGTTCCTTATAACGTATGGTTCACGAAAAAAATAAATTTTCTGTTGATGCCAAACATCTGATGATTATAAGGCCAGTATATCTACGCTATGAAGTAATGCAGAAGTGAAGAAGGGTAAATAGCTGTGGAACGAAGTAGGAAATTACAATATGTGCGTATACATCAATACAGAGATGTTAGGAACATACTAAAGTTGTACATATACATCAACAATGTGCGTATACATCAATACAGAGATGTTGAGAACAAACTACAGTAGTATATATATATCAACAATGTGTGTATACAGAGATACAGAGATGTTAGAAACATACTAAAGTTGTATATATACTTCAACAATGTGCGTATACATCAATACAGAGATGTTGAGAACAAACTACAGTTGTATATATACAGCAACAATGTGCGTATACATCAATACAGAGATGTTGTGAACAAACTACAGTTATATATATACATCAACAATGTGTGTATACAGAAATACAGAGATGTTAGGAACAAACTACTGTTGTATATATACATCAACAATGTGCGTATACATCAATACAGAGATGTTAGGAACAAACTACTGTTGTATATATACAGCAACAACGTGTGTATACAGAGATACAGGGATGTTAGGAACAAACTACAGTTGTATACATAGAGCAAGACAGAATGAAACGTCACATTAATTATTTTCTATTTAAAATACGTGGAGGATCCCAGCAGTTATTGTTTGGGTTAATTGCGTATTGATGGTATTCCTACTGGTCCATTGTCATGCCAACAACTAGCTGCAGATAATGAATGTATCATTAGAATAGTGACGCTGTAGGTTTAAGCACCTGGGTTTAGTCTCATGCCTACTGAATATGTTTCGTAGGTATTCGATTTTTTCATCAGTCGTCACTGGATGCTAATAAAATGAGATATTCCTGACGCTTTTTTTTATTTATCACAGATCCGTCCTTGAGGTTATATCTTTTTGCTTTTTTTAGTACATATGTATATATGATAAGTTGAAATGTCATTAACCTCTTAAGAACACGTGACCCTGCTGTGACCTCAAAGATCTTATAATCAATATTGATCGATCGCTACAAATTTAAAAAATAATATTTAATAAAAATGGATTTTAAAAAGAAAGCAAGTTAAGAAAGATAAGCTAACAAAGAAATAATAATATTACAATAATATTTCCTAAAACTTTAAGCTACCATGCATATATCCCTCCCCAAAAAATAAACTTATAACAAATGTACAAATATCATCAAATCTGTCTTCACATTCCAAAGTTTTTAGGATGTCAAGAATGTTAGACTGTTAGTTTGTTTACTGTCAAGCACAGAATTACACAATGGGCTATCCGTGCTGTGCCCACCACGAATATCGAAGCCCGTGTGAATCTTCAGACTTACAACTGAGCTCTTGGGAAGCAGTTTAGAACTATCAATCAGGAGATGGTTGTGGTCTTTCTCCCATTATACATACTTGTTAATTTAGGCCAAATAACAAAACTTATTGCTCTGCAAATAAGACAAGTTAAAAC
>NW_013769753.1:0-789 GCF_000517525.1 Limulus polyphemus
CACCACATATAGTGTCTTTCTCCAATACAAGTTGGTGTCACTACATATAGTGTCTTTCTCCAATACAACTTGGTTTCACCACATATAGTGTCTTTCTCCAATACAAGTTGGTGTCACTACATATAGTGCCTTTCTCCAATACAACTTGGTGTCACTACATATAGTGCCTTTGTCCAATACAACTTGGTTTCACCACATAAAGTGTATTTTCCAAAACAACTTGGTCTCACCACATAAAGTGTTTTTCTCCAATACAACTTGGTTTCACCCATCTTAATGCCTTTTCCCAATACAACTGGGTTTTACTTGATTTAGTGCCTTTGTCCAATACAACTTAGTTTCACCTGACTTAATTCCTTTGTCCAATACAACTTTGTTTTACCTGACTTAATTCCTTTGTCCAATACAACTGGGTTTCGCCACATATAATGCTTTTCGCCAACTTAAGTCTACTCATACTGATTAATAATTGGATCATTAATCTCGTGCTGTGAACTGGAAAGTTGAAATTCACCCTTACCAGAAGTGACAGACAAGACAGCTAATCAACACTACCCACCGCCTACTCTTGGGCTATTCTAATCGAACAGTTGAATTAACTGTTACCAGAAGTAACAGACAAGACAGCTAATCAACACTACCCACCGCCTACTCTTGGGCTATTCTAATAGAACAGTGAATTAACTGTTACCAGAAGTAACAGACAAGACAGCTAATCAACACTGCCCACTCTTGGGCTACTCTAATCGAACAGTTGAATTAACCGTTACATGATTACTCCCCTCCCCC
>NW_013769754.1:0-792 GCF_000517525.1 Limulus polyphemus
CACATGATATATAAATTATAAACAGTTATGTAGAATTAATTTGATCATTCTTATATAATTTCCTCACAAACCTTGTTGAAAGAGAAACCATTTTTTCTTCACTGTGTGCATAATAACTATCAGTCAAGATATTTCTTATTATGCAAGAGGTTATAATATTTCTTTAATTGTTCTTGGATGGCCAGTATTTGTTGAGTCTTGTTGCCAGTGAGCTTAAAATTAATTCATTGTGTCCAGTTACATCTCATCTATAAGTATTTTACCAGTGAACTTAAGATTAATTCACTGTGTCCAGTTACATCTCATCTTTGTGTATTTTACCAGTGAACTTAAAATTAATTTACTGTGTCCAGTTACATCTCATCTGAGTATTTTACCAGTGAACTTAAGATTAATTCACTGTGTCCAGTTACATCTCATCTTTGTGTATTTTACCAGTAAACTTAAGATTAATTCATTGTGTCCAGTTACATCTCATCTATGTGTATTTTACCAGTGAACTTAAGATTAATTCACTGTGTCCAGTTACATCTCATCTATGAGTATTTTACCAGTGAACTTAAGATTAATTCACTGTGTCCAGTTACATCTCATCTATGAGTATTTTACCAGTAAACTTAAGATTAATTCATTGTGTCCAGTTACATCTCATCTATGTGTATTTTACCAGTAAACTTAAGATTAATTCACTGTGTCCAGTTACATCTCATCTATGAGTATTTTACCAGTGAACTTAAGATTAATTCATTGTGTCCAATTACATCTCATCTATGTGTAATTTATTAGTGAACT
>NW_013769755.1:0-790 GCF_000517525.1 Limulus polyphemus
AATAGAACGGTACTAGCTATTTTGTCCTATTTAATCCAGTCGGTCTAAAAGAAACACATGTAGATATGTTGTACATATATGAGTTAATTAACACATTGGCTGCAGAATAAAGTCTACAGTGGGTCATAGAAGGATATTTGTTATTGGATCTATTTAATCCACTCGGACTTGACGAAACCAATGAAGATATGTTGTAAATAGATGAGTTAATAAACACATTGTCTGCAGACTAAAGTCAACAGTGGGTCATAGAACGATACTAGCTATTGGGTCCTATTTAATCCAGTCGGTCTTAAACAATCACATGTAGATATATTGTAAAAATATGAGTTAATTAACAAACTGGTAGCAGACTAAAATGAACAGTGGATCATAGAACGATACTAGCTGTTGAGTCCTATTTAACCCAGTCGGTTTTAAACAAACACATGTAGATATGTTGTAAATATATGAGTTAATTAACAAACTGGCTGCAGACTAAATTCAACACTGGATCATAGAACGATAAATGTTATTGGATCTTTTTAATCCACTCGGACTTAAGGAAACCAACGAAGATATGTTGTAAATAGATGAGTTAATAAACACATTGGATGCAGACTAAAATCAACAGTGGGTCATAGAACGATACTAGCTATTGGGTCCTATTTAATCCAGTCGGTCTTAAACAAACACTAGTAGATATGTTGTAAATATATGAGTTAATTAACAAACTGGTTGCGGACTAAAGTCAACAGTGGGTCATAGAACAATAATTGTTATTGGATTTTTTTAATCCACTCGGACTTAA
>NW_013769756.1:0-792 GCF_000517525.1 Limulus polyphemus
AATTAAATGATATATTTACAACATATCTACATGTGTTTTTTAAGTCCGAGTGGAATAAATAGGTCCCAATAACTAGTATCGTTCTATGACCCACTATTGACTTTAGTCTCCTGTCAATGTGTTAAATAACTCATCTATTTACAACATATCTACCTTTGTTTCCTTAAGTCCGAGTGGATTAAGTAGGACCCAATAACTAGTATCGTTCTATGGCCCACTGTTGAGATTAGTCTGCAGTCAATGTGTTAATTAACTCATATATTTACAAAATATTTACATGTGTTTCCTTAAGTCCGAGTAGATTAAACAGCACCCAATAGCTAGTATCGTTCTATGACCAACTGTTGACTTTAGTCCTCAGCTAATGTGTTAATTAACTAATAAATTTACAATATATATATATATATATATATGGGTTTACTCACGTCTAACTGGATTTAATAGGATCCAATAACTAGTACGTTCTATGACCCACTGTTGACTTTAGTCTGCAGTCAATGTGTTAATTAACTCATCTATTTACAACATATCTACCTGTGTTTCCTTAAGTCCGACTGGACTAAATAAGACCCAATAGCTAATATCGTTCTGTGACCCATTGCTGACCTTAGTCAGCAGCAAATGTGTTAATTAACTTATATATTTACAAAATATCTACATGGGTTTCCTTAAGTCCAACTGAATTAAATAGGACCCAATAACTAGTATCTTTCTATGACCCACTTTTGACTTTAGTCAGCATTCAATGTGTTAATTAACTCATATATTTACAAAATATCTACATGTCTTTCC
>NW_013769757.1:0-793 GCF_000517525.1 Limulus polyphemus
AGTCACCTACGACACAGATTTTACTAGATAGGTATGAGGCGAGATGTGGAAGAATGGTGCAGAACATGCAGTACATTTTGTGCTAAATGGAAACCCAAGCATAAAGGACGTGCTCCAATGAAGTTATATCAAGTTGGCACACCAATGGAAAGAGTAGCCATTGACATTGCTGGTCCTTTGCCCCAAACTCGTGCTGGAAACAGGTACATTTGTGTGGTGATGGATTATTTCACTAAATGGCCTGAGGCATATGCAATACCAAATCAGGAAGCTACAACTGTAGCTTTGGCTATTAGTGACTTCTTCTTCAGATTTGGTATGCCATATGAACTGCATTCAGATCAAGGCCGTAACTTTGAATCAGCTGTGTTCCAAGAATGCTGCAAGTTGTTTGGCATCCGAAAGACCAGGACAACGCCACTGTACCCACAGTCTGATGGGATGGTAGAAAAGTACAACTGGACACTGGGACAGGAATTTGCAAAGTTTTTGTAATAGCCGCCAAGATGACTGGGATGTCTTACTCCCTCCACTATTGATGGCCTATAGGACAGCAGAGAATGAAACCACTGGATACACTCCAGCAAAGTTGATGTTTGGTCGGGAACTTCGGTTGCCAGTGGATCTGTTAATAGGACGCCCACCTTATGAAGAGTTGCCTGAGAGTGTGTCGGAGTTTGTGAAAGTGTTATCGGAAAGGATGGATGATATCCACCATCAAGTGCATTCAAACTTAAAAACGTCTGCTGATTCGATGAAGTTAACTTATGATAAGAGATCTACTGAAGTCAAC
>NW_013769758.1:0-792 GCF_000517525.1 Limulus polyphemus
TCTTGATGTAGGGAGTGAAAATCATTTACCTGTTTCTTGATGTACAGAGTGAAAATAATTTACTTGTTTCTTAATGTAGGAAGTGAAAATCACTTACCCGTTTCTTGATGAAGAGAGTGAAAATAATTTACTTGTTTCTTGATGTAGGAAGTGAGAATCATTTAATTGTTTCTTGATGTAGAGAGTGAAAATCATTTACTTGTGACTTAATGTAGGAAATTAAAATCATTTACTTGTTTCTTAGTTTCGGGAGTGAAAATCATTTATTGTTTCTTGATGTAGAGAGTGAAAATAATTTACTTGTTTCTTATTGTAGGAAGTGAAAATAATTTACTTGTTTCTTCATGTTAAGAGTGAAATTCATTTACTTGTTTCTTGATGTAGGGAGTGAAAATCATTTACTTATTTCTTGATGTAGAGAGTGAAAATCATTTACTTGTTTCTTAATGTTGGAAATGAAAATCATTTACCTATTTCTTAGTGTCAAGAGTGAAAATCGTTTATTGTTTCTTAATGTAGAAGTGAAAATCATTTAATTATTTCTTGATGCAGAGAGTGAAAATCATTAACTTGTTTTTTAATGTTGGGAGTAAAAATCATTTACTTAATTCTTGGTTTAGAGAGTGAAAATCATTTACTTGTTTCTTGTTGTAGGGATTGAAAATCATTTACTTTTTTCTTGATGTAGAGAGTGAAAATCATTTAATTATTTCTTAATGTAGGAAGTGAAAATCATTTACTTGTTTCTTGATGTATGTAGTGAAAATAATTTACTTGTTTATTGATGTATAT
>NW_013769759.1:0-792 GCF_000517525.1 Limulus polyphemus
TGGAATAATGTAATTTACTTCTGTTCGTCAATTCGGTCTCACTGTATTTTAGTGGGCGGCCTTTAAAAGTCAAAACTGCAAACGTAATAATAAACACAAATACTATAACACTGTGTCGTATTTACTTAACGTAGGGCAGTTGTGCTATATCCTAGGGAAGGGCATAATTATTAATTAAGAGGAATTATAGGCCAGAGAAAATTTTGCGCCCCTTCACACCTGCACCCGGGGGCGACTGCCCCCTCTTGCTACGCCACTGACCTGGACTCGAAGCCAAGATTCACGATCGGATAATTCAGTCTAGCAAGGTAATTCTTTTCCACATAAAATTAATTCTTTCGTTAATTATATTGTAAATTTTAGTATATTTTAATAGATGATTAGAATCGGTTCATCATCCCAAGCAACATAACTTACTTTTAAATAATCTAAAAGTTAAAAATTACAGAGAATAGTTTAAATCTGTGTGTTTCAGGTGATGTGACTATAAGTCGGTCCTACGTGTATCAGGTGATGTGACCATAAGTCGGTCCTACGTGTATCAGATGATGTGACTATAAGTCGGTCCTACGTGTATCAGGTGATGTGACTATAAGTCGGTCCTACGTGTATCTGGTGATGTGACCATAAGTCGGTCCTACGTGTATCTATCTGGTGATGTGACCATAAGTCGGTCCTACGTGTATCTATCGGTGATGTGACCATAAGTCGGTCCTACGTGTATCTATCAGGTGATGTGACTATAAGTCGGTCCTACGTGTATCAGGTGATGTGACCATAAGTCGGTCCTAC
>NW_013769760.1:0-782 GCF_000517525.1 Limulus polyphemus
GAGCATGTTTGGTGTGACGGGGAACAAAATCTAATGGAACAACAGTATGAAATTAATGAAACATTTTTCTTCGAAAATGAAACAATGCATTATGGTCGTTATAAGTAAGAACGTAAGAAAAATACGGTTTTTATTAGCTATTTTCACTACCGGGTTGAATTCTGGATTTGATCTAAATAGGCTGTTTGTTCTGACTGGAAGGAAATATTAATATACTGAGTAAACATTAGAACTTATAGTTATAGACTGACTTTTTTTACAACTGAAAGACCGTTTTCTCATTAGTCCACCGGTGGGACAGCGGTAAGTCTACGGATTTACAATGCTAAAATTATGGGTTCGATCTCCCCTCTGTGGACAAAGCAGATGGCCTGATGTGGCTTTGCTATAAAACACACACACACACTAGTATTTTCTCATTTAAAATTATCTAAGTAAAGGTCAACATGAATACCATGTATGAATGTTTGTGTTCGTGGTCTTCAAGTACCGTATTTTTCGGTGTATAAGACGCACTATTTTACCCCAAAATTTGATGTCAAAATCTGCTTGCGTCCTATACGCCGAAGATATGAATTATATATATGTATATATACGATATACACAAGCCATGTGTAAATATATTTAAATAGGCATGCATAGTTTAGTTCAATTGAATGTGTTATTTATAACAATAGTAGTTTTTTTATTTTAAAACATAACTATTTATAATGCTCCCTAAATAATAATAAAAATAAATTACAGTGAAAGCAATGACGATTTTGTAGGTTTTGAATCAAACT
>NW_013769761.1:0-1904 GCF_000517525.1 Limulus polyphemus
TGTATTCTTATTGATAATACACAGTATCATTATATCTTGTGGCTTGTTAGCGATAATACACATTATCGTAAAATCTTGTGTCTTCTTATTGACAGTACACAGTATTGTTAAATCTTGCGTCTTCTTATCGACAGTACACAGTATTGTTAAATCTTGCGTCTTCTTATTGACAGTACACAGTATTTTTAAATCTTTCGTCTTATTATCGACAGTACACTGTATTTTTAAATCTTGAGTCTTCTTATTGACAGTACACAGTATCGTTAAATTTTTGTCTTCTTATTGACAGTACACAGTATGGTTAAATCCTGTGGTTTCTAATTGACAGTACACAGTATCGTTAAACGTTGTGAATTCTTATTGATAATACACAGTATCGTTAAATCTTGCGTCTTATTATCGACAGTACACAGTACTTTTAAATCTTGTGTCTTCTTATTGACATTACACAGTATCGTTTAATCTCGTGTTTTCTTTTGATAATACTCAGTATCGTTAAATCTTGTGTGTCTAATTGACAGTACACTGTATTGTTAAATCTTGTATTTTCTTTTTGATAATACACAGTATTGTTAAATCATGTGTCTTCTAATTGGCAGTACAGAGTATTGTTAAATCATATGTGTTCTTATTGACAGTACACAGTATCGTTAAACCTTGTGTGTTCTTATTGACAGTACACAGTATCGTTAAACCTTGTGTCTTCTTACTGATAGTACACAGTATTGTTAAATCTTGTGTATCCGTATTAACAGTACACAATATTGTTAAATCTTGCGTCTTCTTATCGACAGTACACAGTATCGTTAAACCTTGCGAATTCTTATTGATAGTACATAGTATTGTTAAATATTAATGTCTTCTTATTGACAGTACACAGTATCGTTAAACCTTGTAAATTCTTATTGACAGTACACAGTATCGTTAAATCTTGTGTCTTCTTATTGATAGTACAAAGTATTGTTTAATCTTATGTCTTCTTATTGACAGTACACAGTATTGTTAAATCTTGTCTCTTCTTATTGACAGTACACAATATTGTTAAATCTTACGTCTTGATATCGACAGTACACAGTATCGTTAAATCTTTGTCTTCTTTTGAACAGTACACAGTATTGTTGAATCTTGTGTCTTCTTATTGACAGTACACAGTATTGTTAAATCTTGTGTGTTCTTCGTGATAATACACAGTATTGTTAAACCTTGTGTCTTCTTACTGATAGTACATAGTATTGTTAAATCTCGTGTCTTCTTATTGACAGTACACAATATCGTTAAACCTTGTGAATTCTTACACACATGATTTAACAATACTCTGTGCTGTCAATTAGAAGACACATGATTTAACAATACTGTGTATTATCAATAAGAAAATACAAGATTTAACAATACAGTGTACTGTCAATAAGAAGACGCAAGATTTAACAATACTGTGTACTGTCGATAAGAAGACGCAAGATTTAACAATACTGTGTACTATCAGTAAGAAGACACAAGGTTTAACGATACTGTGTACTGTCAATAACAACACACATGACTCACCAATACTGTGTACTATCAATAAGAAGACACGAGATTTAACAATACTATGTACTATCAATTCTTATTGACAGTACACAGTATCGTTAAACCTTGTGTCTTTTTTACTGATAGTACACAGTATTGTTAAATCTTGTGTCTTCTTATCGACAGTACACAGTATTGTTAAATCTTGAGTCTACTTATTGACAGTACACAGTATTGTTAAATATTTCGTCTTATTATCGACAGTACACTGTATTGTTAAATCTTGTGTCTTCTTATTGACAATACACAGTATCGTTAAATTTTTTGTCTTCTTATCGACAGTACACAGTATTGTTAAATCCTGTGGTTTCTTTTTGATAATACTCAGTATCGTTAAG
>NW_013769762.1:0-793 GCF_000517525.1 Limulus polyphemus
ATCGACATTGTCATGAGATGTGTTGAATAACTGATGTATGTTTGTTTACACCTTCTCTACGAGGGTGAGTTAATAAAGAGGAGGAAAAAAAAACATTCGCCTAACACCCGGAAGTTCCAGGTTCAAATCCTGACAGGCACAGAATTTCATTTTATGTCATGAAAGATGTCAACATTATTTAATACCCCCTGATTGAAGTTTCGTTTCTTTCACGTAATTCTATACGTTTGACTCATAGAATGACACATACATAAAGAGACTATGCTTATACATTCATCAATTTTATATATTGAAATAAAAACTACACGCGAAAGCCATTAACTGAACAAGAAATAAGAGAGAGAAAAAAAACACGTGTCAGACAGCTGAATGCGCTAACCCCTAAGAAAGGGGTTGAACCTGGGACCTTCCGCGTGTTAGGCGGATGTGATAGCCACTACACTACAAGCACTTATTTGCTATTTTTGTCTAATTCTGATAATATCATAATCTATACAAATGTAACATTTGAAACTTTCAACGTATTTAGTGTATTTGAAAGCCTTATAGTAGTGTAAAAAAACTACATATCAAGGATAGATTTTGGTATATGTTTGTTGTACAACAAATACAATAGTCATTACTCCTTCACGTTTTTACAACTTAAGGATTAGCTATCATTATTGTAAGCTTAGGGGTTAATGCTTACTGACTAGGTCTGTAAATATAACACAAGAATATCGACTTACCTCAATTTAAAAATACTAATTCCAATAAAATCCCTGTACGTTTTACTGCAACTTCAGATACAAGT
>NW_013769763.1:0-2388 GCF_000517525.1 Limulus polyphemus
ATTGACCAGTAAAGAACGAATGTGTCCAAAATATCTTCCATTCACAATCTTCACTAGTAAAGAACGAATGTGTCCAAAATTTTTTCCATTCACATTATTGACTAGTAAAGAACCAATGTGTCCAAAATATCTTCCATTCAGATTCTTCACTCGTAAAGAACGAATGTGTCCAAAATATCTTCCATTCACATTGACTAGTAAAGAACGAATGTGTCCAAAATATCTTCCCTTCACATTCTTAACTAGTAAAGAATGAATGTGTCCAAAACATCTTCTATTCACATTCTTGACTAGTAAAGAACGAATATGTCCAAAATATCTTCCATTCACATTCTTCATTAGTAAAGAACAAATGTGTACAAAATATCTTTCATTCACATTATTGACTAGTAAAAAACCATTGTGTCCAAAATTACTTCCATTCACATTATTCGCTAGTAAAGAAAAACTGTGTCCAAAATTTCTTCCATTCACATTATTGACTAGTAAAGAACGAATGTGTCCAAAATATCTTCCATTCACATTATTGACTAGTAAAGAACGAATAAGTCAAAAATATCTTCAATTTACATTCTTCACTAGTAAAGAACAAATGTATCCAAAATATCTTCCATTCACATTATTGACTAGTAAAGAACGAATGTGTCCAAAATATCTTCCATTCAGATTATTGACTAGTAAAGAATGAATGTGTCTTAATATCTTCCATTCACATTCTTCACTAGTAAAAAACGAATATGTCCAAAATACCTTCCATTCACATTCTTGACTAGTAAAGAACGAATGTGTCCAAAATATCTTCCCTTCACATTCTTAACTAGTAAAGAATGAATGTGTCCAAAACATCTTCTATTCACATTCTTGACTAGTAAAGAACGAATATGTCCAAAATATCTTCCATTCACATTCTTCATTAGTAAAGAACAAATGTGTCCAAAATACCTTCCATTCACATTCTACATTAGTAAAGAACAAATGTGTCCAAAATATCTTTCATTCACATTATTGACTGTGAATGGAAGATATTTTGGACAAATTCGTTCTTTACTAGTGAAGAATCTGAATGGAAGATATTTTGGACACAATGGTTCTTTACTATTCTTCACTAGTAAAGAACAAATGTGTCCAAAATATCTTCCATTCAGATTCTTGACTAGTAAAGAACGAATGTGTCCAAAATTACTTCCATTCATATTATTGACTAGTAAAGAACCATTGTGTCCAAAATTTCTTCCATTCTATTATTGACTAGTAAACAACGAATGTGTCCAAAATATCTTCCATTCACATCATTGACTAGTAAAGAACGAATAAGTCCAAAATATCTTCTATTCACATTCTTGACTAGTAAAGAACGAATGTGTCCAAAATATCTTCCATTCACATTATTGACCAATAAAGAACGAATGTGTCCAAAATATCTTCCATTCACATTCTTCACTAGTAAAGAACGAATGTGTCCAAAATTTCTTCCATTTATATTATTGACTAGAAAATAACGAATGTGTCCAAAATATCTTCCATTCACATTATTCACTAGTAAAGAACGAATATGTCCAAAATATCTTCCATTCACATTCTTCACTAGTAAAGAACAAATGTATCCAAAATATGATATTTTGGACTTATTCGTTCTTTACTAGTCAATAATGTGAATGGAAGATATTTTGGACACATTCGTTCTTTACTAGTCAATAATGTGAATGGAAGAAATTTTGGACACAGTTTTTCTTTACTAGTCAATAATGTGAATGGAAGGAATATGAATGGAATGAATGGAAGATATTTTGGACATATTCGTTCTTTACTAGTGAATAATGTGAATGGAAGATATTTTGGACACATTCGTTCTTTACTAGTGAAGAATGTGAAAGGAAGATATTAAGACACATTCATTCTTTACTAGTCAATAATCTGAATGGAATATATTTTGTACACATTGGTTCTTTACTAGTCAATAATGTGAATGGAAGATATTATGGATACATTTGTTCTTTACTAGTGAAAATGTGAATGGAAGATGGTTTGGACACATTCATTCTTTACTAGTTAAGAATGATTGACTAGTAAAGAACGAATGTGTCTAAAGTATCTTCCATTCACATTATTGACTAGTAAAGAACCAATTTCTTTACTAGTCAATAATGTGAATGGAAGATATTTTGGACACGTTCTTTACTAGTCAATAATGTGAATGGAAGATATTTTGGACATATTCGTTCTTTACTAGTCAATAATCTGAATGGAAGATATTTTGGACACATTCGTTCTTTAGTAGTCAAGAATGTGAATGGAAGATATTTTGGACACATTGGGATATTTTGGACACATTCAATGTGAATGGAAAGATTCGTTCTTTACTAGTGAGTGTCCAAAATATCTTCCAAA
>NW_013769764.1:0-792 GCF_000517525.1 Limulus polyphemus
AATTTCAAGGTAAGAGTCTTTATTTGCTTTTTGTTTATGGTAAAGCCACATTCTTGATCATATGGAGTGTAAACAGCTAGCAGTACCCATCGTCATCTCTTGGGTAATTCTGTTACCAACGAATACTTAAATTTACAGTCCGTCACATTCTTATTGTTCCACCGCATGTTCGACGCCATTTTGTGTTTCCACGACCCACAGATTACTCGTCGAGCGCCTTAATCATGTCAGGCTTAGCATCAATCGAGTTGAAAAATTATTACAGGCCTAGCAGTTATATTTTCGTTTCAAAGTTTTAGTTCTATCTGTAATTGTAAAAATAAGCGAAGCTCGAATGCATCAAGATTTTTGATTTATCTAAATTTTATATTTTGAAATTAGAGTGCTTTTTAAAAACACGATACTTAAAAACAATAGACCACTGATACGTCCACAAAGAAAAAGGTATTATCCAGTAAACGGGAAACGATTATATAAAATTTAATTTGAGCGTATAATAAATATCTCTGAAAACGTAAAGAGAACCATTGTTTGAGATATGAAAATCGCTTGTCCATAGGCGGACTAAATTCACTGAAACCTGAGCCTAGAATGAGAGAACTTCGTAAGTGTTCAGGTCTGACCATCTGCCACAGGTGTGCCCTACTTTTTCACTCATCTAGAGTCTAGGAGAGATCCTACTATAACTGTAGAAGTACGTGTCTTAAACTTGCTCCCTGAAATAAATTGAGGATGTTACAGACAAAATACAAACATTAAAAACACTATCAATTCTATACAAAATGGGGATTA
>NW_013769765.1:0-792 GCF_000517525.1 Limulus polyphemus
ATTATTAGTTTTAGTTTTACGATTTTTGTGGTCGTTTTATGTTACTCTTTTTATGAAATCGTAAGTGTACTGCACTGAAGCTTTTTGTTACCGACTGTTTCTCGATTTCTTGTTACCAGAGGGTCCTGAATTGATTATTATTCACCAAATTTGTTATGTAAGTACACTCTATCGTTGCGCAGTTATATGCAGAATTTCACCTTTCTACTATTCGTTTTAAGGAAGTTATGGAAGGTTTTGCGTTTTTACCAGTACTTCGTTCCATTTGGACTAATCGTCTCGAATTTTCTTATGAACGTTCGTCGCGTACTTGCTTATTTACATGCAAAACTCTAGCTTCATGTTATCATTCTTGCGACTTTTGTGGTCCATTTTGTTACTACTTTATTGGCTTTGTGAAAGGGTATGTGTGCTGCAGTGAAGCTTTTTGATTTTGCTCTTTTATAGATTTCTTCCTATCAGAGGATTCTAAATTGATGAATGTTAACCTTTTGCTACGTATCTTCATAAGTTCGTTCCACAGTATCATGCGAAGTTTCACCTTCCTACGATGCGTTTTAAGGGAGTTATGGCAGGTTTTGCGTTTTGTACTATTACTTCGTCCCATTTAAACGAATCTTCTTGAATTCTTTTATGACGGTTCGCTGTAACATTGCGCGTTTACTTACAAAATTCTTAATTTCTAGTTTTAGTTTTACGATTTTTGAGGTCATTTTATGTTACTCTTTTTATGGCTTCTTGAAATCGTATGTGTAATGCACTGAAGCTTTTTGTTACCGATTGTTTCTCGAT
>NW_013769766.1:0-792 GCF_000517525.1 Limulus polyphemus
AAAATAATTTAGGTATTAAAAACGTAAACACATTTCACTGCTTCTTGATACATATATTTAAAATATAATTTGACACTCGAACATACTGTAGTTACATTAGTTCGTGTCAGAAAAGTCTTCGGATTTCTTGGTATGGAATAAACAAATTACTTATGTGTATATAAGTTTATAGTTCTGCATTTTACTGATGAGAGGCTGATAAGTCGAGTATAATGTTTTTATGCTACTGGAACTGATATTTTTACTTGTTTCCTATTTTTTGCAACAAATAAATAATGGTGAAGTTTGCAATTATCATTTGCCAGTAATCCTTCTTAAGTTTTGTCTTGATGCTTAATCATCTCTATTTCATTTGTCAGGGTTTATCTTTCCTGTTGACTCAAGGATATATTATAGCCTTCTTCCTACCTAAGATGTTACATGTAGTTATCATAGATAAGTTGATTTCTATACTGGTACTTGATGTCTGTTTACAGATTGTTGGTTGCAGCTGTTACATGTAGTTATCATAAATAAGTTGATTTCTATACTGGTACTTGATGTCTGTTTACAGATTGTTGGTTGCAGCTGTTACATGTAGTTATCATAAATAAGTTGATTTCTATACTGGTACTTGATGTCTGTTTACAGATTGTTGGTTGCAGCTGTTACATGTAGTTATCATAGATAAGTTGATTTCTATACTGGTACTTGATGTTTGTTTACAGATTGTTGGTTGCAGCTGTTATATGTAGTTATCATAGATAAGTTGATTTCTATACTGGTACTTGATATCTGTTTACAAATTGTTGG
>NW_013769767.1:0-1131 GCF_000517525.1 Limulus polyphemus
ATTGGCTGATAATTCCTGTTTCACCCTGTATTTAAGCTTATCTTGAGAAACGCTAAATTTCTGTAAGAAAGCTATCTTCAAGGGGTAATGATAACATAGTTTTACACAAGAATTATAATAATTAATAGTTATTAATAATACTTATAAAAGCGGATATTTTGTTTGAAACTGTGTCACCTCAGTGAAGTTGGTTGACACCATTGTTTTGGTTTTTGAGTTATCATGTAATAAAAAAGAAGCAGAAGAAAAAGAACAAGAAATTCAAACTTTTTTGTTATGATATTTACAGACATTCCCAGAACTTGTGACTCAGTCATTACATAGATATTGTTATAAAAGTAAATACGGTATAGTATTGTAAAGTTCTGATGACCTATTGAGGAGATAATTAAAATACCATTTAGATGAACAATCCGAGCAATCTCTACGCATGCAGTGCTACCGTCTGTCTGATAACGATTCTTGCCGCAGTGAGATTTCTCTATTTTCTGAAAAATGTAAGCGTAATACCGTGATTTAGCTTTTGTATGATTAGGTTTGTCTATTGTTTGTACTTTGAATATGTTTCCATTGGACATTTTTTAACCGGGAACTAAAACTTAATACTTTCAACTCTAAGATGCAACGAAGCAGGAATGTAACACCCGCCAAATATTCGATGTTTGTTTTTGATAAGATGGTTATATTTGTATGATTCTTTTTGGTGTAATAATCAGACTCACAAGAGGTTTCGGTTTCGTTTTCAAAATCCTATTAATTTATACTTGTCCTTAAGTGCGCGGTAACTAGGGGTGCTGACCCCTGGCTTGATGTACGGGGGTTGCTGCGCATGCGTAGCTCCCATCATATACAGAGGTTTCAATTTTGTTCAGTGGCTTTTAGCGTCTCTACTACAAGAATGGTTCCAGCGTCAATTATTGTCGTCTCCACTACAAGAATGGTTCCAGTGTCAATTATTGTCGTCTCCACTACAAGAATGGTTCCAGCGTCAATTATTGTCGTCTCCACTACAAGAATGGTTCCAGTGTCAATTATTGTCGTCTCCACTACAAGAATGGTTCCAGTGGCTTTTAGCGCCTCTACTACAAGAATGGTTCCCGCGTCAATTATTGTCGTCTCCACTACAAGAAC
>NW_013769768.1:0-950 GCF_000517525.1 Limulus polyphemus
CACACATAAAGATACTTTAAATGTTCGTACTTCAGGAGCCCTCGCAAGACTGAAGAGTGAGTCGGATAACATATACCTGGATACATTTCACTCATTGTTTGTTGTGTGTAATGTACTAATTGGATTTTCTCTTTGTAATATCTGGTGATTATTTCTATATATATATATAAACACACATATATATTTGTGGAAGTAAGTAATGAGAATGTATGTATACTTTAAAACGAGTGAATAGATTAAAAGGGAAACTTTCTTAGATTTTCTGTTTCTATGTAAAGTTTTTAAACCATAGTTCACATTATAATACGATAATCCGCTATCGATGGAAAGCTATTTCAATATGTAAATAAAAATGGAGGTATTAAGTTAATGAATAATGCATTATCTTCAACCTGACAGTAGGAAGTAAAATTATACTTCTTACAAATCACTTTATTCAAGGGTAATCGTCCAATTTTTGTTTCAACTTAACGCAGACAGTATAACTCTTGGATAAATATATACGAAATTGATTTCAAAGCTTAAAAAAACAATAATAAACCTTAAACTGATAAATTGTGCACTTAACAAAACCAATAGTACTTTGTTTGTTTGGAATTAAGCACGAAGCTACACAATGGGCTATCTGTGCTCTGCCCACCACGGGTATAGAAACCCGGATTCTAGTGTTGTAAGTCCGCAGACATACCGCTGTGCCACTGTGGGGGCCCAAATGTAGTACTAAAAGCTACACAATGAGCTATTTGGGTTCTGCCAATCACAGGTATCGAAACCCAACTATCAGCTTTATAAATCCACAGAGTCACCGTTGAGCTATCGGGGGGAGATGGGGACAAAGAAAAAATGACTGTATATTGGATGCAATTTAAAATAATCATAATGATTCTCTTTGAACATTAACGCTACATGTACAATTAAATAGCTACAAACACGTACTAAACGAACTGAAG
>NW_013769769.1:0-985 GCF_000517525.1 Limulus polyphemus
ATGAAAATTAAACCTTATTTTCAATAAGCAATCCTGAAAAATATTTGGGGGTGCTTAACTTTTTTCCAGGTGTATATATTAATTAATACCGCTATTTACGGCTGCTAATGTCGCTATCTTCCTGAGCTAAAGATGTTGGATGAGCTTGTTTTGTTTTTTGGAGTTAAGCACAAAGCTACACAATGGGTCATTTATGCTGTACTCAACACGGATATTGAAACCTGGTTTCTAGTGTTATAACTCCGCAGACTTACCGCTGTTCCAGTAGGGGACAGATGTGCCTTTCAGTTCAGTCTAAAACTGCAAAGTTATTATAGTAAAGGTTTTAACTTAAAACTTGGTTGACGCTTGTCGTGTAAGGCTAGAAAGATCGGTATAACAGACCTGGTTTTGAATTTCGCGCAAAACTACACGAGGGCTATCTGTGCTAGCCGTCCCTAAATTAGCAGTGAAATACTAGAGAGAAGACAGCTAATCATCACAACGCACCGCCAACTCTTGGGCTACTCTATTACCAACGAATAGTTGGATTGACCGTAACATTATAACGCCCCCCCCCCCCAGCTGAAAGGGCGAGCATGTTTGGCGCGACGGGGACTCGAACCCGCGACCCTCAGATTGCGAGTCAAGCACCCTAACCACCTGGTCATGCCGGGCCTCGGTATAAGAGAGAGAGTAACATTAGGAACACTAATTTTTTATTTTAACTCTACATATTACTCCAAGCTAATTTTACTACTATCTTGAAATCATACATGTATTTATAAACACAGGTTTCTTGTATGAACATTTTACACGCTCACTAACCTGAGAAGAATTATAACGTCACAGTCACTCAAACTTAGGTTTATAATGCTGCTCAGAAAAAAATATTTAGAGTTGTGTAAAATGCAATAGGAATTTTCGTTCTGCAATCTTACAAAATATATTTTATGAGTGAAAAACAGCCCTGTTACTCGGTTTTTAACAAGGGAGAAAAAGAAAC
>NW_013769770.1:0-791 GCF_000517525.1 Limulus polyphemus
GAAGTTTACTATTATCACATAGTGGTTTTTACTAACAGCTCTTGCCTCTGGTAAATTTTGTGTTGATTGATTAAAACCGAACAGTCTTTTGCTGTTTCTCCTGGAATAATGAAATATATATGTGGACATAGTCTAAACTCTGATTATATAGGAACATAACAAGTTTTCAGTATTGTACAAGTTCCTTCAATGTATATAGAGCAAAGTTTTATTTTTCCTGAATAAGGTATAAAATTGAAACCAACTACTTTATCATTTCATGTCCTTGTTAGTTGGTGCATTATTTTACATGTAACATTAGCATCGAGAATTTTATCAAATATGGATTGTTGAACTTAACTCAAGTTTTTCTCTATTCAGAAGGAAAAAAAGAAGGATGTGACAAATGGAATGCCAAAGTATTTTATGAAAGACTAGAAGATGAGTAAGATAACACAATTTTTTACTAGTAACTTTCACATAAACATGCTATATGATAGGAATAAAGGTAAATAATTAATTCTATCATTTTAAAAGATAGTTCAGTGTATTGTAAATTGTGTAGTTTTTCTTTAATATCGTAATAGCTATGAGTGAGATATAACTTTTTACTGCCAGCCATATAAAAGATTGCTAAATCTAGTTTAGAAGTTAATTAGTGATACATAATTTATTCTTATGTTTTGTAAGCAGTTAATTGTAGCTGAGAGAAATAAGGATTGTATCAGTTGTGTATGAAGAATTAAATGTAGACAGGAAGTATATAGGTAATATATTATTTTTTTAACCAGTATAAAAAAAAGAGAGTAGCT
>NW_013769771.1:0-791 GCF_000517525.1 Limulus polyphemus
AGGAAAAGAAAGAAACAAGAAGAACGAGAAAAGAAACAAGAGAGAGATTACAGCAGTTGTTAGAGGAAAAGAAAGAAACAAGAAGAACGAGAAAAGAAACAAGAAGAAAGATTACAGCAGTGGCAAGAAAACCTACAACAATGGCAGCTCGAAGGGCAAAATAAACAAGAGAGATTACAACAGTTGTTGGAAGGAAAAAGAAAATAAACAAGAAGAACGAGAAAAGAAACAAGAAGAGAGATTACAGCAGTGGCAACTGGAACAAGAAAGGAAATAGGAAGAAAGTCTCCAACAGTTGAAGGAAAGTCAGCAGCAACTACAGAAAAGTCAACAACAGTGGCAAGAGGTACGAATAGAAAACATTAGTAAATTTAAAAGCGAATTAGATACGTTAAAGAACGATTTATTGTCTGTTACACAAGGAAGATACGTTAACCATCGACTTAACCATCCCCAGACAATGACAAGCCCCTTCCAGACCCTGCAGCTAAACCCTAATGCAGATATATTCAGTCCCGTTAGAAGTCACATCCCAGATATGAATGTCAGTACTAGGAGTGATCCAGTGCGAAGGAAGCCACAGGAATTCGATAGGAAGGCACCGTGGGAAGCATATAGAGCACAGTTTGAGTTACTGGCAGAGATGAATGAATGGACAGAGGAGCAGAAAGTTGTATATCTGGCAACGAGCTTGAAGGGACAACCACTGGAAACACTTGGACAGTTGACAGCAGCCGACAGACACAACTATAGAGCACTGGTAGAGGCTCTGGATCTCAGGTACAGAACCC
>NW_013769772.1:0-786 GCF_000517525.1 Limulus polyphemus
AACTGCATTCAGATCAAAGCCGTAAATTCGAATCAGCTGTGTTCCAATAATGCTGCAAGTTGTTTGGCATTCGAAGGACCCGGACAACGCCACTTAACCCACAGTCCGATGGGATGGTAGAAAAGTACAACTGGACACTGGGACAGGAATTGGCAAAGTTTTGTAATAGTCACCAAGATGACTGGGATGTCTTACTCCCTCCACTGTTGATGGCCTATAGGACAGCAGAGCATTAAGCCACTGGATACACTCCAGCAAAGTTAAAGTTTGGTCGGGAACTTCGGTTGCCAGTGGATCTGTTGACAGGATGCCCACCTTATGAAGAGTTGCCTGAAAATGTGTCAGAGTTTGTGAAAGTGTTATCGGAAAGGATGGATGATATTCACCATCAAGTGTTCAAACTTGAAAACATCTGCTGATTCGATGAAGTTAGCTGATGATAAGAGATCTACTGAAGTCAGCTTTGTACCAGGAGACAAGGTGTGTTTGTATAATCCCAGGAACACTAAAGGGAAGTCTCCTAAGTTGTCTTCTTCATGGGAAGGCCTATATGACATAGTGGATTGTCTCTCAGATGTGACTTTCCGGATAAAATGTGGTCGGCGAGGTAAGCCAAAGGTGGTGCATGCCAACAGGCTTTAGCGTTATCATGGTCCAGGGCATTTCAGTTGGGATGAAGTGAACAATAGAACAAATGATGCTGCTGAAGATGTGTCACCTAAAAAAGCCACTGTCGAAGAAGAAATTCTACTCGGTTTTAAGTAGGGAAACAACGAAGCCCTTGAT
>NW_013769773.1:0-791 GCF_000517525.1 Limulus polyphemus
ACTTACATATGATCCATTCAGACAAGTCCATTTTTATTTCCTTTATAAGCCATCAATCCATGGACCACTTCAGTTGAGCTAGGTTTTAATGGGTTATTCTTGTTGCCTGTCATGTGGTGGGCACTATGAACTTTGCTGTCAATCACCTCGTTTAGCAGGAATGTGTTCTGCTCACAAAATGTTCTCTTCACCCTCATATTTTCTGTTGGGTGTTCAATCTGTGGGAGGCTCCACTCATTGATGCCTTTGTCATCCCTCTCATCTCCAAACCTCTCTTCTGGTTTCCTGCTCCCCATCTCTCAGCCCTGGCAGATGATACTTTTAGCTATGACTGGTCTCATTTTTTCCTTTATGCCTATCCACCACTCTGTCTTTTACCTCAGGTCAGGACAGAGTGCCACTTTTGCAAATGCTGCTTCAGTATCAGTATCTTCTACAAGATGAGTTGTTCTATAATGGTGTAGGTATGGTCACTGGTAGATAAATACTTGCTTACCATTGTGGTAAATTGCCAATGTGGTAAATTGCAAAACCTCTTGGGAACATTGGCTTGACCACCATTGAAGTGGAGATTCCTCATTCACCTGGAACTTTCTAACTGTTAACATACTATAAAATAGAAATTAAAATGTTGTTACATAATATTTATCACAATTCAATACAAATCTTTAAGAGTGATTATCAGTGTTAAAGGTACTTGTCTAGTTATGCTGTAGGTTGTCATCAGAAGAATCTCGATTGCTTCAGGCTGGTCCCTTTCTGTCAGCTCTAAAACACCACCCTCGGTACCC
>NW_013769774.1:0-791 GCF_000517525.1 Limulus polyphemus
CTATACCTGTTTATCATCTGATGATGATGATAATGGGTATTGTCTCATCCCACCAAAACTAGTTGTGGAGAAGGAAAGCTTGAAAAAAGGTATATTTTTATTAGATTGTTACTTTTATTAGATTGTACAGTCATTATTTAAATTTATGTTTTTGTGAAGTTTCTCATCAATAACACTGTTTAATTTAAATGACTGCAGAATATTGTGTAACCTTGGTCCATATAAAGTAACCATGTCAACAATAGTTTGGATAACATCACATGTGCCAAAAGATTTATCTCTTAATTTTTAAACATTGTTTTTAACTTAGTTTTTTTATCAGTGTGTGTGTACATTTTTTAAATAAATGATTTTACCTGATATCTCAACAGTTTTTTTGTACAAATTGAAATATATTTATTAAATATGATTAGTAGCTTTAGTATTTTTATATACTTACTATAAATACACACAATTTATTTTACTTGTTTTGTATAAGACAAAATTTGTCTATGCATATAACTTTTGGTGAAAGATACTGCTGTTAACACACAGTATCTGCAATCTGCTTCTAAGTTCCAAATATTTGTATGTAGACTAAGCTCTGATTCTTGAGAGCTGGTTAAAATGATTTGAAAATGTTAAAAAAGCAAAATAAATTGGAGTCTATTCAGAAATTTTAGGGAATTATAATAGTATTCATAACCTTATAATGTTTAAAAATTTCTTAAAGTGAATGGATATTGTGCATTTTTTTAGTTTGTTGCTTTTTCTCAAAGTCATATGAAAGAAACCAAAAATGTGCATTTAAT
>NW_013769775.1:0-791 GCF_000517525.1 Limulus polyphemus
AGTATTCCAAGAGTTATCGGTGGGTGGTGTTGACTAGCTGCCTTCCCGCTAGTCTTTCACTGCTAAATTAGGGACGGCTAGCGCAGGTAGCCCTCGTATAGCTATGCGCGAAATTCATCACAAGTATAAATTAAAGAAACAGTTCACAAAACTAGTTGACTTTCAAAATTGAAAAGGAAGCGTTGATTTGCCTTCCGCTTGTGCGTAAACTTGGTGTGTAGAATATCTAAATACCGTAGAATATCTAAATTACCATAGTGATAATTCTCACTTATTGGGTGGTTTATGTTTAAAAGTACGTGAATAGCAACTTACTGATTTCGTATTCGACAATTGTTACTACATAGTATAATATGCTGCTATACTAACTAAGTTTCATAGTTTTTAATACACACTCTAATTATATACGTAGACAAAGTTTAAATATATTGTTCTCTTTAGTTGAAATGTAACTTTATGAAGACCTAATTGATGAATAAATTTGTATAGCGCGTGTCACTATTACCACGTGACTAATGACCAAATTTGTTGTGAGTATCTGCGCATGTCACTATTACCACGTGACTAATGACCACGTTTGTTATTACCATATTTGCACGCCACTATTTGTTATTACCATATTTGCATGCCACTATTACCATGTGACTAATGACTAAGTTTGTTACGAGCACCTTTGCATGCCACTATTACCACGTGACTAATGGCCACGTTTGTTATTACCATATTTGCATGCCACTATTACCACGTGACTAATGACCACGTTTGTTATTACCATATTTGCATGCCACTAT
>NW_013769776.1:0-788 GCF_000517525.1 Limulus polyphemus
GAAAAATCGCTAAAATTTGACCAAAATGTTTACGCTCGCCTACGCAAAAACGTCACGTGAGCTATCGGTCTAAAGTTTTTACTACAACTTCATCTAAGAATAAAAGTGAATTTTTTTTGTAATTCGGATTAAAGACGGCTAATTTAGAACAGCAAAAATATAGGTTAAAAACACGTGCAGATACATAAGTATTGGTTAGGCCAAACAAACTAAATTAGCAGTTTCTATCTTACGTTTTCAAAAGGATCATACGGGTGGACGGACAGTTATTATTCATTATTTATGCCAACTTTTAAGCATAAGGTTGCTAAATTTTATGAAATTCTTCCAATTAAAGAGCGTTTAGCGTCATATGATATTAGCTTAAGCAATTAGGGTAAATAATGATGCTTGATACGGCTGTACCGAGTGCATGCGAGAGATGATAAGAAACTGTTAATCTAGATTCTATGGCTTTACTATAATGGAAGTTATTTAATTAACACTGTTTTAGAGAGGAAAACTAACACCATATATTTTAAAGAATCTGGTTGGTCCTGTAAAGTATAGGTCTGTTCTGAATAATAGGGTTGTGATTCTAAAGCTAATGCTGGTTACTATCGAGTGTCACTTTCTTACTTGCTGGGGTTTGTGGGTGTGTATTGACAAAAGTCATGGTATCTAATCAAAAAGATCTCAGATGTTAAAAAAAGAGGTTCGGCGCAAAAAAAAAAAAAGTTTGAGCATGTGACTAAAAGGAAATTAAAATTGGCAGCCAAACTGGTAACTACGCTAATAGCACTGATAAG
>NW_013769777.1:0-784 GCF_000517525.1 Limulus polyphemus
GTCAGCTCTATTGTGTTCTGTGTTAGCAATTTCAATTCTTAATTGATTGTTACAGGTGATTTTTGTTTTGTTTTAGAGCAAACCGACACAATGAGTGTTTGGCGTTCTTAAAGATGTAGTTTTAAATTGGAAATCTTGCGATTCTGCAAAATAATAACCCTTAATTTTTTGCATTTGCATTGTTTGTTTATTGAATTTCGTGAAAAGCTACACGAGGGCTATCTGCACTAGCCGTCCCTAATACAGAAGCGATAGACTAGAGGGAAGGCAGCTAGTCAACACCACCCACCGTCAACTCTTGGGTTACTCTTTTACCAACGAATAGTTAGATTGACCGTTACATTATAATTACCCCACGGCTGAAAGAGCGAGCATGTTCGGTGACGACATTCGATCCCACGGCCTACAGAGTCGAGTGCCTAACCCAATAGCCCATGCTAAGCATTATAAAACTGTCCTCCAAAGTTTCTGTCGCTCAAAGTTTGTTAAATCTTTATTTAGTTCTAAAACTACCGATAGGCGATCAATATGGATCCATCAGTTTTAAAGTCACTTTTCTAAACTACAGGCATCTCTCAGAGGGTCAGCGGTAGGGCTTGTGGACTTGCAATGCCAAAATCCGGTGTTCGACTTCCCGCGGTGGACAGAACATACATGGTCCATTACGTAGTTTTCCTATAAACCCGTGCTGTTTATGCACCAAGTTGCTTGAGGGGGTGGGGGTCAATGTTTCACGGTCACTAATAGCTCGTGATTCACACGAAATTGTAAAACAAGTACCATT
>NW_013769778.1:0-791 GCF_000517525.1 Limulus polyphemus
TTTGGTATGACATATGAACTGCATTCAGATCAAGGCCGTAACTTTGAATCAGCTGTGTTCCAAGAATGCTGCAAGTTGTTTGGCATCCGAAAGACCAGGACAACGCCACTTCACCCACAGTCTGATGGGATGGTAGAAAGGTACAACTGGACACTAGGACAGGAATTGGCAAAGTTTTGTAATAGCCGCCAAGATGACTGGGATGTCTTACTCCCTCCATTATTGATGGCCTATAGGACAGCAGAGCATGAAACCACTGGATACACTCCAGCAAAGTTGATGTTTGGTCGGGAACTTCGGTTGCCAGTGGATCTGTTAACAGGACGCCCACCTTATGAAGGGCTGCCTGAGAATGTGTCAGAGTTTGTGAAAGTGTTATCGGAAAGGATGGATGCTATTCACCATCAAGTGCGTTCAAACTTGAAAACGTCTGCTGATTCCATGAAGCTATGTTATGATAAGAAATTTACTGAAGTCATCTTTGTACCAGGAGACACAGTGTGGTTGTATAATCCCAGGAAGACCAAAAGGAAGTCTCCTTCTCCATGGGAAGGCCCATATGACATAGTGGATCGTCTCTCAGACGTGACTTTTCGGATAAAATGTGGTCAGCAAAGTAAGCCAAAGGTGGTGCATGCCAATAGGCTTTGGCGTTATCACGGTTCAGGACATTTCAGTTGGAATGAAGTGAACAATGGAACAAAAGATGCCGTTGAAGATATGTCACCTGGAAAGGCCACTGTCAAAGAAGAAACTCCACTCGGTTATGAGAAGGGAAACAGTGAAGCTCT
>NW_013769779.1:0-790 GCF_000517525.1 Limulus polyphemus
AAGCATTTATTCTATCTATCCTTTGAACAGTCTGTTATATAGCATATTGTTGTGATAAAGTTTGCTAAAATTATCCAATATTATATTTGTTATTATTAAATGTATCTTCTTATGCAATAATTTTGCCCTAGTCTTCTAACACTGTATTTGTTATTGTTCAACACATTTGATGTTTAACTTGTAAAGCAGTATCTCTTCTTTGACAAATGCTTGTTAAAGTTGAGTTTTATTCATTAGTTATTTTCTCTATGTTGTTAATAATTCAAATGTTTAAAGAAAATAGTAAACATATTTATTCTTTCTTACACATCAGATCTTTGGAGAAATATGCTTTCTGGTAAGTTTTGAAAAGGTTTAAATATGATACTTTTTTAGAGTTTTAGAAACATCTTCAAAAAAGGTGTTTTTTAACTATATCTTAGTCTTAGTCACACAAAAAAGTAACTACTATGTAAACTCTCACTGTTACTGTGTCATTATTGACAGGTTGTATTATTTCCCATCACAATCTTTCAGTTTGAACATAGCTAGAGTCCTTATTAATTTGATCCCTGTTGTTGAAATTATCTACAGTTGTCCAATTTGTTCCTTATTTATGGTATTATGCATAATAATTCAGATTTAAAAAAGTATTTCATATATCATACATATAATTATGATATTTGTAAACTATGCATGGTCACTAACAGTGGTGGGATTCAAATATTTTAAAAACATGTTCTCTCACTAGCAGCATGTAAAAATATTAGATATTAAAAAAAGGAGGGGCCAGAAAGCCCCCCCCCCCCAT
>NW_013769780.1:0-790 GCF_000517525.1 Limulus polyphemus
AAGAGCAGCGAAAAGAAACGATTTCTTTGGTTGAATCTATAAAATAAATTTAAGGGTAAATGTTAAGTATTTTGGCATGGAACTTTTTCATTCTTAAAAGGTTTCAGTAACCGTACTTCAAAGAGATGTTTATGAAACCGGGGGGGGGAAAGACGTGAAAATAGTGTTATCTCTCTACATGTAGTGAAATATAAATGATGAAAACATCAAATAAATTGTTAATGGTGAAAGGATTGAAAAACGTATTTGTCACATTTTAACTACTTTTATTTTAAATGATTACAAACCATGCCACGAAGGGACGCTTTTCTCCTCCGCCCCCCCCAAAAAAACAACAACAGGATAATGTTTTATTTTATATTTCGACTCTCACGAAAACACCACAATTAAATTAAAATATAGTTTATATAAAACTGCTTATAGACCGTTCCTTCTTTTTTTTATTTCACTTTCGTGATTAGGTACCCCCGATAAAAACGAGACAATGTGGGGGGGGGGGAACAGGAGGTAATTTTTATTATCTTTTTTAAAATAAATTTTAAATAATAATGCTCACAGGTACCTATACATTTATTTGGAATAAAGTGTTTTTTTTGAAAGAAAGGATACAACGTTCCTCTATATACTAGCTGCATGGCCAGGTGGATAAGGCGCTCGACTCACAATCTGAGGGTCGCGGGTTCGAATCCGCATCCCACCAAACATGCTCGCCCTTTCAGCCGTGGGGGCGTTATAATGTGACGGTGAATCCCACTATTCGTTGGTAAAAGAGTAGCCCAAGAGTTGGCGG
>NW_013769781.1:0-1285 GCF_000517525.1 Limulus polyphemus
AAATTTTATTATAATATATAAGGAAGAATGTTGAAAGAAATTAAAATATTTTTGTAAATCGTTGAAAGAATGTGGAAAATATGTTTTTTACAGTTTATGTATATTATATGATCTTTCTCAAAATCACTGAAACACCTTATCAAATACTACCGAAAATATAAAAAACTATCACCTAAACATCGATGTATATAATGTGTAAAACTTTATTTTTTAACTAATAACAGTTCCACGAATCTCTGCAACTGCATTCAAAAACTGATAATAATTCAAATTAAATTTCTTCTCCCTCTAATATATATATAAATATGTAAGATGTTAAATTTTAGTATCTACTTTTTCTAAATGTTACTTTATATTAATAATGGCTGGAGACGGCTTGAATGGGTAATGAAGAAAAACTTTAATATAACAGCAAATGTACAACGTTTCGACAAGGTTTTGCATCATCAGGTACTTTATATTTTAGAAAAAAGCAAGTTTAATAGAATTGAATCTGCATCTTTTCCTGTCAGGCAGATATTCAACAAATTAAGCTACCACATTTGAAATTCCGTAAGTTTCAGTTTTATGTTTTCCAATTAAAGACGAAAGTATCAACTTATATAAATAAAAAGCTTCCATCAGTGTTAAAATTGATGGCTTGTTATTTTTTTAATATATTTTCTCTGTTCGTAAGTTTCAGTTCTATGTTTTCCAATTAAAGACGAAAGTATCAACTTATATAAATAAAAAGCTTCCATCAGTATTAAAGTTGATGGCTTGTTATTTTTTAAATATATTTTCTCTGTTACATTTCACATCATGCAAGACGTAATTAAAATATATTCATTGTGCTCTCTTTATTGGATAATCTAGATTCCCGATTTGTTGCACATAATTGTCCGAATACAAATACGGAAACTTTTTTTTTTATTTGTCCATTTCTATCAGCTGAAGGTCATAAGTAAACCTTGGCATTCAATTCAAATGCCTTCTCAATTTGAAATATAAAATCAAAGTTAAACAATCAGCTAACAGCACCACTGCATCTCAAACTATAATAAAGTTATCATGCCCGAGATGAACAAAGAATGAAAACTTTGTTGAACAACCAAATAACTATTTCAATTCAAATGCTTATCCTATAGTATGCTACACGCTATAAAACTGATACTTGATAATTATATTATAGATCTAATGATTCGAATGTAAGTGGCGCCTACACAGAACGAAAAGTCATTCAAATACAAATCGCACCTATGGTCATCGCCTCATCAGGCATCCTATTCCTATGGTCCAGTTTGTT
>NW_013769782.1:0-791 GCF_000517525.1 Limulus polyphemus
CGATTAATCCCACTATTCGTTGGTAAAAGAGTAACCCAAGAGTTGGCAGTGGGTGGTGATGACTAGCTGCTTTCCCTCTAGTCTTTTAATGCTAAATTACGGACGGCTAATGCAGTTAGCCCTCATGTAGCTTTACGCGAAATTCAAACCAAAATTTTTATACTGTTATACAGTTACAAAGACCAAGGTGTTTGATAATTCAATATATGTAAAAGTGTAAATCTTCGTTATAATTTCAATATACTTAATAACTTTAATATCAGCTGTTAGTTATTGTAATACCATTGTTCCACAGATAAATGAATTTTTATTGCTCAGTACATTGTTGCCCTGACTGTTATGATATGAAATACTGTTAGGTTTAGATATTAGTGATTAATTTATTTTTGTGAGTGAATATTTTATCATTGGTTAGTTTTGTTATAACAAGAGTTAAAAGCAGATGATTGTAGGAAGTTTTGTTAATAATTCATTACTGTTGAGAATATTGAACGTCACGTGCAATATATTGACGTTTAGAATATAGAATGTGGACAGACGATTAGGTAATAAAGATATAAATAGCATGAGACGAGCGGGAAGCAGCAGAGTGTGTAGACAGATAATAGCCAATGAAAATAAAGTTCGCAAGAAGTTAAGTACCGTAGGGATGATAGGCCTAACGTTTAATATGTTAAAGAGAAAAGAATATAAGAAAAATAATATCATTCCGCCAAAGCATGGCTCTAAAGTAATTGAATCAGCCAGAGTGCACTTTGACAAAAGGAACAGAGGATCTTCAGAAGAAAGAA
>NW_013769783.1:0-792 GCF_000517525.1 Limulus polyphemus
CAACAAAATCTAGTGTAAGAACTAATAAAGAGACCATTATCCAAGTCAATAAATATGTAGTGTAAGAAGGACTAAAAAGACCATTATAAAAGTCAACAAAATCTTGTATAAGTAGAAATAAAAATACCATCATCAAAGTCGACAAAATCTTGTGGAAGAAAAACTAAAAACCCGTTTTCAAGGTCAACAACATCTAGTGGAAAAGGGCTAAAAATACCGTTATCAAAACCGAAAATATATAATGCGAGAAGGACAAAAAAACCGTTATAAAAGTCGATATAATCTAGTATAAGAAAGACTAAAAAGACCATTATCAAAGTCAACAAAATCTAGTGTAAGAACTAATAAAGAGACCATTATCCAAGTCAATAATATATAGTGTAAGAAGGACTAAAAAGACCATTATAAAAGTCAACAAAATCTTGTGTAAGTAGGCCTAAAAATACCATCATCAAAGTCGACAAAATCTAGTGCAAGAAGGACTAAAAAGACCAATATGAAAGTCATTAAAATCTAGTGTAAGAAAGACTAAAAAGACACATATCAGTGTCGACAGAATCTAGTCGAAAAAGGCCTAAAAAGCCTGTTATGAAAGTCGACAAAATCTAGTGGGAAAAAAACTAAAAATACAGTTAGGAAAGTCAACAAAATCTAGTGGAGAAAAAACTAAAAACCCGTTATTAAAGTCAACAAAATCTAGTGGAAAAAAATAAAAATACCGTTAAGAAAGTCAACAAAATCTATTGTAAGAAGGACTAAAAACACCGTTCTCAAAATCAACATAATTTAGTG
>NW_013769784.1:0-1606 GCF_000517525.1 Limulus polyphemus
ATATTATAAAATACAGTCAAGTGTTAGTGTGTAGTAATATAATTGTTGAAACTTTAAGTTGTTTGTTGGTTATGTAGTAACTTCACTATACGTATAGTAACTAAAATATTATAAAATACAGTCAAGTGTTAGTGTGTAGTAATATAATTGTTGAAACTTTAAGTTGTTTGTTGGTTATGTAGTAACAGAACTATACGTATAGTAATTAAAATATTATAAAATACAGTCAAGTGTTAGTAGCCGTTTCTTGAGTTATACTCACTTCCTACTTTGACCCGTGACCTTTCAACTTCGGCCCTTAAGATACTTTTGTAGCCAATGACCGTCAATCAGTTGATCACGTGAACCATTGTAGAAGGACATTAAGGGCTGGGTGTGGAAATCGGGTAATATAAAGCACACCTATCGCCACCACTTTACCGCTACCTCTTCCTACAAAGTCGCCATGACAATCACACGATGTATACAGTATTTTGAGTATATACATAGTGTGAAAGTTCATAACCGAGACAAAGAACTGATATCTCAGCTTGTAGAAAGTAAATGTGTTTGTATACATTAAAACTAATTACGTTTTCTACAGATGCTCTATTATACTAACCTGTACAACACGTTTAACGATTTCATTACTATTGTCCCGTTATCACATAACTAACAAACAATTGAAAGTTTTAACAATTATATTAATGGAAAAAAAAATGGCCGCTACTATTGTAATAATACTCAGTTGAAGTTTATACTCCAACAGCCAGTATAAAGGTGATATCAAGGAGAGTGCTAGCAGCCTAGCGCACTCTCTGAGGTATATAATATATTGTGTGCCCCCCCGTAGCTGTGTGTATGTTGTGTTATAGAAAAGTTTTCTTCTCACAAAGGGCGTGGTGTTATATACGAATGTAGCTAACGTTTACTTACGTCGAAGATGCTAAATGCTGAATAACGGCAATAATAAGGGGTGTAGGGGGGTGGACCCCAATTAACGTGCCCTTTGTTCCAAACTATCATCTCACAAAGTTTGGTTGAGGTTGGCCTAGCGACCTACGAGTATTTAGATAACGGACAACCAGACAGACAAAGAGATTTTTGTGTTTTATATATATATATACATGTATATATATAGATGAGTGTCATAAGCCAACTCAATACTCGTATTAAAATGTCTTTTATACTCCAACATTCATTACAGAAAGTCAATAATGATATTCGTTATATATATATATATATATATACACGCACAAAGTTTGGACAATCCAACACACACACACACATGTAAATATTATACACGCACAAAGTCTGGACAATCCAACACACACACATGTAATGGCTGGAGACGGCTTAAATGGGTAATGAAGAAAAACTTTAATATAAGTTTAACATGACAGCAAATGTACAACGTTTCGACAAAGTTTGGACAATCCAACACACACACACACATGTAGATATTATACATGCACATAGTTTGGACAATCGAAAACACACATATACATACAGATATTATACACGCACAAAGTTTGGACAATCCAACACACACACATATACATACAGATATATATATATACACAAATTAATTAGTTAATATGGTAACTTTCAAGCTTTTAGTGTGTAT
>NW_013769785.1:0-847 GCF_000517525.1 Limulus polyphemus
AACAACAACGTAAAACTATTTATAAGTTCTGACCAATTAATCCTTTTTGTGTAATCCTGAAAAGCTTTCACAAGAAGGGCGTAACGTAAAACCGAACAACAACGTAAAATATTTATAAGTTCTGACCAATTAACCCCTTTTGTGTAATCCTGAAAAGCTTTCACAAGAAGGGCGTAACGTAAAACCGAACAACAACGTAAAATATTTATAAGTTCTGACCAATTAACCTCCTTTTGTGAAATCCTGAAAAGCTTTCATATGAAGGGCGTAACGTAAAACCGTTGGGGATATAAATACCGTATTATCTCTTGTTCTATTTCACAGATATACGACTCTGTTAAATATGCCATCAGATGTGTGCCCTACAGTTCTGACGGCAGCCATTCGCGTGGCCTCTAACAATCATCTTTGATACTGGAAGAGATGTTTATCCAATGTTCTCCCCACTTCATTAGGCACTCATGCACGAACTGTACCACAAGGATCAAGCATCACGCGCGCCACGGGTATGCGGCGTGAAACGCGATGTCATCACGTAGGACGAAAGTTGAGCTTTCTCTATATTGTTATATTTATAATAAAAGCATATAGTAACTGTATAGGAGACGTTCTATTACACACACTTCAACTGTGACAGCCCTCTCCCCACTATGTTCGCTTTATCTACCCGTACTGGTGGGGGATCCCGTTATATTGAACTCTTTCATTGTAAATCTCAATCTAAAAATCTTATTATCTGAAAGTTCAATGAGGATCAAATTGGAAATGTTCAACCCTAACACCGTTATATATTAACATGTGCCATCTTTTTCACAGAGAAAGCCTTTTGAGGCTATCAAAATATTAT
>NW_013769786.1:0-792 GCF_000517525.1 Limulus polyphemus
CTTCTCATAAAGCACTAGATGTTAGTTACCAAAATACATTTCATAAGACCGATACTTGGAACACAGAAATATTGAAAGTGGTCATCTAATTATTATTTGGGTTTTTGCGTCTCGGCACTTTTTTTTATAACGTTTCTAATTTTCTCTTTATATCAGCGCTGCTATAAGCTTCCAATCTCTGTGGTAAAGTCAATTATATGCTATTATAGATGAAAAAACAGATTGTTGCAAAAGTATGCTTCTATTAGCGGAGTTACCGTACAAACTTACATAGCCAGAGGTTAAGGGTGTAATTAACACTGACGTGTTTGTATTTTCTTAAAGTAAACGATTATAATTCATTATGACGTCAGATAGTCAGGGTTGACGTTCTTTCACGGTAAATAAAAGTAGGTTAAAACCCTAATGTTATCATTGCACCTCTATATGTGTGTCTTAATACTAATTAAGGATTAACTGTGTATGCTAACGTTATAAATGGTGTTTCTGTTGGCATTAATAATGGTTCTTTCTGTCAGCTTTAACTAAAGATGTACTGCTACTTATGCTGTGTCTGCAACTTGTATTCAGTCTTTCTGTCAAGCCCAACTGAAGATGTACTGTGTCTGCTAGTTATATTCAGAGTCTTTCTGTCAGCTCTAATTGAAGATGTATTGTGTCTGCTAGTTATATTCAGTCTTTCTGTCAGCTCTAACTGAAGATGTATTGTATCTTCTAGTTATATTCAGTCTTTCTGTCAGCTCTAACTGAAGATGTATTGTATCTTCTAGTTATATTCAGTCTTTCTGTCAG
>NW_013769787.1:0-793 GCF_000517525.1 Limulus polyphemus
GCGACCCTCAGCTTGCGAGTCGAGTGCCTTAACCACCTGGCCATGCCGGGCTCATTTAATTATTCTGTAACTCAAACAACAGAGTTATATACTTTGGTTTGTTTTATATTTCACACAACAAAATGTTCTACACATTTTAATCATTCTGTTGCTCACGTAACAAAGAGGAACAGTCATTAGCTTATTCTGTAGCTCAATCAAAAAGTACACACACACACACACACACATACATATATATATATATATATATATTGTTTTTTCTCCTGATCACGTGAAAGAGATCTGTATACCATGGTATACAACGAGATATATACACTGCTTTATCCTGTATTTCAAGTATAACAGGTATACATAGTTTAATCTGTAGCTCACCATACAGAGATATTATATTGGTTTCTTTTCTTTTTTTTTATGTAGACGCTGGTTTGCTCTTACGTTTCATATATCAAAAACAACTAAAGCATAAAAGAAAAAAAGTAAATCATGAGAGATTCTAAATCTTCACAACATTATGCATGAATTATTCTATGCCATCAAACAACTTATCAACCTTATATTGCACTGGGCATTTGTTATATAGTTTTCTTTTTCAGGTAGAAATAAATCTACTTAAAACCTGAGAACAAATGGTATTTAATGGATAAGAGATATGTTCTGTTGTTGTTGTTTTCTAATTTAGGAATCGTATAATTACAGTTCTCCGTTATTAAACCAATGTGGGCCTCCAAGAATATTGTACCATTGTTTTTATCTTTAAATTCAATAATATTGTAGCTATCTTTTTTTATGTTTG
>NW_013769788.1:0-1014 GCF_000517525.1 Limulus polyphemus
TCTTATGACTTGTTATGATAGTACACAGTATCGTTAAATCTTGTATCTTCTTATTGAAAGGACTCAGTATTGTTAAATCTTGTGTCTTCTTATTGACATTACATAGTATTGTTAAATTTTTGTCTTCTTATTGACAGTACACAGTATTGATGAATCTTATATCTTCTTATTGACAGGACACAGTATTGTTAAATCTTGTGTCTTCTTATTGACAGTACACAATATTGATAATTCCTGTATCTTCTTATTGACAGGACACAGTATTGTTAAATCTTGTGTCTTCTTACTGACAGTACACATTATTGATAAATCCTGTATTTTCTTATTGACTTGACACAGTATTGTTAAATCTTGTGGCTTGTTATTGATAGTACACAGTATCATTAAATCTTATGACTTGTTATGAGATTACACAGTATCATTAAATCTTGTGTCTTCTTATTGACAGTACACAGTATTGATAAATCCTTTATATTCGTATTGACAGGATACAATATTGTTAAATTTTGTGTCTTCTTATTGACAGTACACAGTATTGATAAATCCTGTATCTTCTTATTGACAGTACTCAGTATTGATAAATCCTGTATCTTCTTATTGACAGGACACAGTATTGTTAAATCCTGTATCTTCTTATTGACAGGACACAGTATTGTTAAATCTTGTGTCTTCTAATTGACAGTACACAGTGTTGATAAATCCTTTATCTTCTTATTGACAGGACACAGTATTTTTAAATCTTGTGTCTTTTTATTGACAGTACACAGTATCGTTAAATCTTTTGGCTTGTTATTGATAGCACACAGTATCATTAAATCTTATGACTTGTTATGATAAAACACAGTATCGTTAAATCTTTTGTCTTCTTATTGACAGTACACAGTATTGATAATTCCTGTATCTTCTTATTGACAGGACACAGTATTGTTAAATTATGTGTCTTCTTATTGACAGTACAGAGTATTGATAAATCCTGTATCTTCTTATTGACAGGACACAGTATTGATAAATCCT
>NW_013769789.1:0-791 GCF_000517525.1 Limulus polyphemus
AAACTTTTCACTCTTTTCATTTTCAGAGTCTTCTTCACAATTACTGCTTTCAGATAAGTTTTCTTCTCCTACTTCACTTTTATTATTATAATTAATTTTTTCAGAATGTTGTAACGCTTTTATTTCGTTTACTTCTGGATGTAAAGACCACTTTTCTGGAGAAGAAAAAAAAGATCACAAACAACATTATAAAAATCATTGTACAAACAACCAATACTGAAACCTAAACCTAAAAAAGGTATATTGATTAACATTTGGAGAGAGATTTAAATATTCCATCTATGAATTAATCACACACATTTTGATATTCTGAAATGCATTATCTTTATGAAAAATACGCATGTAAGTCATATAAATAAACTGTTACATGTAAATACATGGATTGCTTTTTTTTACTGAAAACTAGTTACTTTCACAAACACAATATATTGTCCTAACTTTTCCCTCCATCTTACTGTCAAATACAGTAATAAAAGTACTAGCATTTATTGAAGTTTGAATCTCTTAAAATCTATTACTTCTCACTACATCATTTACATTTCTTGTGTTTTTTGAACATGATTTGTAGACCAGTTTTCTTTTTTATATCATGTGTGTTTTTTTCTTTCAGCATAGATTTTACCATAATATTGTAAACCTTATGATAATAGAATCTTGTTGGTGTATTTGAAAATTTTCTTTTCTTATTAATAGGTTAAAACTTGCCAAGTTTTTTACAAGTCTTATTACTAAATCCACACATGTCCGGCTTGGCATGGCCAGGTGGTTAGGGCACTTGACTCGCAATCTGT
>NW_013769790.1:0-793 GCF_000517525.1 Limulus polyphemus
TTTTTTTTTTTAGGTTGCCTTTTGATTTATGAAATTCCAAATGATCTTGAAGATGCAACAAAAACCGTGGAAATGTGTCTTTTAAGATGGTTTTGTGTTTTGGATGTTTCATTTCAAAGTAATTTAGAATTTGTCATTTTTTTTTTAGTTGGCTTAAAAAATACTCTGTCCAATGGCTAAGTCAAATGTTTCAAATTTTCTGGAAGAAACATGAAAGATGTGTTTATTCTACAGCTTTTTTATATATAGAATATATCATATTATATAATATATATATATATATATATATAACATAATAATGCCTTTTATGTGGCACCTTGTCAAATGCTTTCTGAAAATCCAGATACACCAAATCTACACACTTACCCTCATCTACATAAGCAGTAACTTTTCCAAAGAATGTTGAAAGATTTGCAAGGCAAGATTTTCCCTTAGTGAAACCATGTTGACTATCAAATACAATTTGTTAAATGACTTTGCAAGGCATATTTTAACAAACTTTCCAAAATTTTTCCCACAACTGATGTAAGACTAATGGTTCTATAGTTACTGGGACAATTTTTATCACCTCCCTTGAAAAGAGGAGTTAGATTAGCGAACTTCCAATCCTTTAGTACCTGCCCACTATTCAAGGACTAACAAAAAATAGTAGCAAGTGGCTCACATATCCAATCTTTAACCTCCTTCAAAACCCTTGGGGAAATATCATCTGGCACAGGAGCCTTATCATTTTTTAAAGTTCCCAACTTTGTCTTAACCAGCTCCAATTAATGCACTCATCTTGGAATACTGC
>NW_013769791.1:0-791 GCF_000517525.1 Limulus polyphemus
CATATTGACTCCTAAATGATAATTGAGGAAAGTACTTTTAAAACATTAACCCATCTTCATTATCCATGTCATATTGTTCATCTATGTCCATCACCTTTCGTTTTATTTACTTCACCTTCTTGCCTCTGTAGCTTTCGTTGCCTTTTTCTCATATCCCAATTTACGTTTAGCGAACGGATTTCTTTCAGTCGGCGAACCGTCAAGAAAATGTTCCTAGCAAACGTACACTTTTTCTGCTAATGTTTTCCTGTTTACTGCTTGTATCCATTCAAGCTTAACTGTTTATTCAGACAGAATGGCATGAAATTTATAAGGAATTAAACAAGCGCATTCTTCATGCACTTATCCGTGAATATCGTACGTAGATTATTTCCATAAATTTAGTTTACGGCGATTATTTCAGCATCCATTGACGGCACATGGAGTTCCTCCGCCTTTTTTTGTACTTCATTTCACTATCCATTGCCAATTCTTAAAGTAAATAGCAATTTAGAAATCTAAACAAAAGATAGATATTGTTGTGGTTACAGACGTGCATATCCTTTCACAATCGTAATGGCGGACACACCACGTGGTTGGTTAACGACGGAGCATGTGACATTTAAGTCAATTGTAAATAAACCTTTCAATAACTTTGGGGCCAGGTGGTTAGGGTACTCGACTCGCAATCTGCGGGTCGCGGGTTCGAATCCCCGTCACACCAAACATGCTCACCCTTTCAGCCGTGGGGGCGTTATAATGTAATGGTCAATCCCACTATTCGTGGGTAAAAGAGTAGCCCAAGAGTTGGC
>NW_013769792.1:0-1015 GCF_000517525.1 Limulus polyphemus
GTTTCCAATTTCCTGACGTTAATTATCGTTTTAGTTTTTTATAGCTTGTTTAACATGTTTCTACTCGTAACTATTGCTTAGCTTGCTATTTGTAGCTTAATCTCTTTTGCAGGTTTTCATTTAATATGATTTAGCGTGTTTCTTTGGAATCTATTGTTTCTAGTAATGATAACAGTTAAATCTCTTTTTGGGTGGTTTCACTATTTTATGCATGGATTTACAGTCTTTACTAAGCAAATATCGTTTTTTATAATAAATATATGTTGTAAGTGTTTTGTCTTTACTTGTGAGGACTATAAAAAGCTATTTGAAAGAAGAAGACTTGCTATGGTGCTGACCTAATGATTTCTATCATCCGAAGATGTGTTCTTCTAATACAACATCACAAACAGACTTTTTAGGTTTTATAAAATTAAACTGTTTTGGTGGTGCATAAGACATTTGAAGATTGAGGATTTGAACGAGGTTAGTTATCTCTTCGTGTTCTAAGCTTAATTTTGGAAATTTCCAATGGCATATCATTTGTTTTCTTGAGATATCTATCGTTTATGTGTGTTAATCCCATGTAATTCCTCTTGGTGCATTTTGCATGTCGGTTTTAAAAGTTTCTATATCTAGGTCATTTTTCAAGTTTTTATATCGTTTCCAGTTTCTTCATGTTAATTACTGTTTATAAATGCTAGTTTGCTTATTTTATGTATCTTCTCTCTAACTACGCATGATATAGGTCCGTTTTCTACGCGTAACTATTTTTTCCAATGTTATTTACAGCTAAATCTCTTTGTTCGTATATTTACGTGTTTTTGTACACATACGGGATTTTCATATGGTTTATCAGAAACTATCGTTCCTTACAACTATAATACGTTCTACGTGTTTTATCTCTCCCTTTTTTATATTCAGAACACTATTTATATAAGCCATTTAAAACCACAAAAATTGTTACGGTGTTCACCTTAGTTTTATAAACACCCGAAGAACGATTCTTATGGTACATTATGATCAGCCTTATCAG
>NW_013769793.1:0-1651 GCF_000517525.1 Limulus polyphemus
AAAAAAAATTTACCCGGAGGTATACATTACGTGTTAACAAACAAGTATAATAATTATATGTATCTTCTTCATTTTTGTTTAGTAATTGTTTGTGGCTACTAGTAGAGTATATCTCTTGTATTTATTAAAAGTTTGTTGTTTATGTTTCTTCAATTGAGTAAATTGAGTGGTGAGGGTTGAGAACCTTATATCACATTATAGATTATGTATGCGCATTGTGCCACAGTGTTTCTTTGTTAATATTCTGTGGAGAATTAAAAGGTGACAACTTTTTAATATCTGTATATGAAAATCCTTTGAAAATTTTATTCCTATCAATAAACATTGTTTTTTGTATCCTAAAATATTTAATTCAATGTTGATAGAAATTTTATTATTGTAGTAAAGTCAACAACGTCTGAGCAGTATACTAGCTAAATTATAAAATTGTGTTATAAACACATCTTTTTCAAGTAATTTTAGTTAAATACATAAGTTTTAAGACATGAAGTGATTTGGTGGGTAGTTTTATGTGTTATCTACTAGTGAAACATTTTAACCTTACGAAATTCATTTGTTGTTAATGGTATAAAGTCATTTTAAATGCCATTTCTGTTTTATAGGAATATTTTAAGTATATTTGTAATGATTTGATCAGAATACAGTACCTTTCTTTCTTCTTTTGTTTAGGAATATATTTTAATACATAAAAACATCATAATACAAAATGTCATTGTACCCAAGTGTATATACTGTGTTCATGGTGTAACTGCCAATAAAAACAAACAAACAAAAACACACAAATAAGATAAAAGATTATACTAAACTTTACACATTATATAGGCCACACTAACGTGACGTTTAGGCGGTTCGTTTAACTATTATACGTGATGTACGTTTTTTGAATGTGGTTAATGAAAGTGTTCCAAAACGCGACATTAATTTCTTGACGACCTAATATATTGTTGCTTGAATACGTTAGTTTTCATCACTAACAGGTAAAGATAAACAATACCGTTGTACTACTGTTTTCTTGACATTTAGTGTAGTAAATCACAAGTAATAAACATGATCCCATATAGTGATAGCACACGACGATACACACATTCGGCATATAATTTTGTTTCATTACAAGAAGGGAAACAACGCCTCTGTGGCCACAAAGAATACCAAAGAAGTTTATGTAAATAAATTGAAATCATCCCACAAAATGTAAAACATCACTTTCTGCGTATGGGGTCTAGGTTTTTGAGTCGGAAGTGGTATTTGTCTAGGACTGGGCCATTGTTTTTGGCGTTGAATCCATTTTTCATCGCCGGTGAAGATTCTGTCCAAAAATGGTTCACGCGCATTACGCGCCAAAAGAGACGAAACAACGTTCACACGGGGAAACGATTATCATCGGAGAGTTCGTGAGGCACCCAAACACCTTCTTTATGGAGTTTTCCAATATTCCTTAGATGTTTACGTATTCTTTCATCAGGGACATGCAATTCAGGGCCATTTCACGAGTGTATTGCCTTGAATTAGACTCAACAAGCGTCTTCAGAACATAAATTCCAACATAAATTGAAATCATTTACATAAACTTCTTTGGTATTCTTTGTGGCCATAGAGGCGTTGTTTTCCTTTTTGTAATGAAACAAAATTACATGCCGAATGTAACATCAAA
>NW_013769794.1:0-791 GCF_000517525.1 Limulus polyphemus
CAAAATCAATTACAAACTTCCTCGGTAGTAGATAGTCCAATCCTAATATGCATTGGTCTTTAATGTCAGCCAAGTATACTTTCTGTCTGTCCTTTGTGCCCATTAGCTCAATTTTTACCCACACTGGTCCCCATAATCTTGTAGAATGTCCTGTCACACCATGAAGCTTCTGTGTGACTTCTGGTACTCCTTCGTTATTTAACACCTTGATGCTCACAAGGGTTTGCTGAGACGCAGAGTCTATGACAAAGTTGCACCTTTGGCCATCCAGCTTTCCTGTCACATAGACACTGTGTGTGCTTGGCACTTTACACCTAGCTGTTGGGACTTTCATGATGGGGGTTGGTGGGCGTCGCTGAACACCAACCACTACTGGTCTCCTTGAGGCCGACTTGTTGATAATATTCTTCCTACATTGGCTCCTCAAATGTCCATGCTTTACACAGTTCCAACAACTTTTCTGGATACCAGCCTTTCCTGCTGTGGCATCTCCCCTGTGTTGAAGTTTCCAACATTGAGCTCTTTTGTGCCCAGATTTGTTACAGTGCCAGCAAAGTCCCTCAAACATTTCTGAAAGCTGACCTTTTCTGGCCTTGAATCCAGATGACTGTACCAACATCGGTACCTCTGTGCTGGACTTAACTTAGGATTCAAATTCGATAGCTCTGGCCATTGCATCCTGCATGGTAGAGGGGTGTGCTTGCGTCACTTGTATCTTAAGTTGTGGACTGTCCAAGGCATCTACGAATTGATCGCTCAGCAACAACTTGAGGAGATCAGGTGGTGCAGTT
>NW_013769795.1:0-791 GCF_000517525.1 Limulus polyphemus
ATAATGGTAAAAATATTTTTTTATGTATTTAAAATTTCTATACAAACGCAAACTTCTTGATGATGAGCAATGGTAAAAATATTGTTTATAGATTTAAAACTTTTATCCTAACGTAGACTTCTTGATGGTGAGTAATGGTAAAAATATTGCCTTATGGATTAACAACTTCTACACTAACGCAGACTTCTTGATGATGAGTAATGGTAAAAATTTTGTTTATAGATTTAAAACTTTTATACTAACAGGGATGTCTTGATGATGTTTAACGTTAAAAATATTGTCTGATGGATTTAAACTTCTATACTAAAGCAGACTTCTTGATGATGAGTAATGGTAAAAATATTGTTTATGGATTTAAAACTTCTATACTAACGCAGACTTGTTGATGATGAGTAATGGTAAAAATATTTTCTTATGCATTTAAAACTTCTATACTAACGCAGTTTTTTGATGATGAGTAATGGTAAAAATATTGTTTATGGATTTAAAACTTCTATACTAACGCAGACATCTTGATGATGAATAATGGAAAAAATATTGACTGATGTATTTAAAACTTCAATACTAAAGCAGAATTCTTGATTATGAGTAATGGTAAAAATATTTTTTATGTATTTAAAACTTCTATACTAAAGCAGAGTTATTAATGATGAGTAATGGTAAAAACATTATTTATGTATTTAAAACTTCTATACTAACGCAGACTTCTTGATGATGAGTAATGGTAAAAATATTTTTTATGGATTTAAAAGTTCTATACTAACGCAGTTTTCTTGATTATTAGTAAAGTT
>NW_013769796.1:0-790 GCF_000517525.1 Limulus polyphemus
GTTTCTTAAGAAAAACTTTATATTTTATCTGTAATTTTCAGTAATTAAATGGAATGAAAATGTGGTTTTACGTGCTTTTCAACAAATTGTCTGTCTTAAACAATAGTAAAAAGTATTGTTGTGCAGAGATTTGAAAACGTTATATTAAAACGATTTTGAATATGCAAATCATCAAGTCACGTGACAGCCACAGCCGCAATGGAACGGTATGCATCATAAATACATTTTGACATTCTTTGGCATTTCGTAGGTAGTGTGATGCCAATAAGGATGATAGCTTTTGGGGATGATATATAACAAAGATTTAGGCTATCCAAAAACCTTGTGCTTAATGGTATTCGAAAACAAAGGAATGTGGATCAGCTAAGAACACCAACACCATCCAGAAAGAGACTTACAACAAGTCATATCCCGGCTGTTGTAAGCAAAGTGTGGTGTCTTATAACAGGTAAGAATCTACTATTACAAAGAATAGTGGCAAAAACCATTCATGTACACAATCAAGACGGATCTTCGTCTGGAAAAATGACAGAAGTCACGTATACACAAACTGCTTCCATAGCATAACTGTTCAACTGTCGCATACCACAAGCAGAGGAGAACGAAAGAGATATTCATGCTATTCTATATATTGTGGTCAGACAATTGAAAGGAGTGCCGGGAAACCGTAATTTTCGTACACTGTGTGAATTATGGAAAGCAACAAGAAGAAGTGGTATGTTTTGTACATGACATTTTTATGACTGGACCTTTTGCAATAGAAATTACGCTGCAGAACTATTGGCAAGAC
>NW_013769797.1:0-789 GCF_000517525.1 Limulus polyphemus
TTTAAAGAACTACTAGTTTTGGACACAGGTCTTCCTTAGGTGTCAGTTACCATAATTTTCAAGTTATAAACCATGGTTTATACACACATTTTGTCTGCAAAACCATAACATGCAGTTTATACATGAGTGTGTCATATACACGAATATATTTTTTCTTCTTTCAGAAGAAGTGTTACAAGCCAAATTTATACAGACAAAGTGAAGTTTTCAATACTTTCAAACATTCCTGTTGAAGTTTTTACATCATTTAGAATACTTGAATAAATGAATGAAGCATGCAAATGTATTGTCTTCCATTATCGCTAAAACTTGTTGGAAAATAATAACATAAAAAACAAAAAAGTCAATATTTCTTCTTTTACTTTTATACTTTATGATGTTTTTTCTTAGAAAAAATAACTGTTATGAAAAAGCATGTGGAATATATGTAAAATGTTTTCATGTAAGCCTATTGGTAACTGGACAACAGCAGAGCTACAGTTTATACTAAAGTGCAGTTATAGACATTTTTTTTGTAATGTTGAATTTTAGGAGAGAAGGATTATACATGGTGAGGTTAGAAGATGGGGTTTACATACTGTGAGGTTCAGAATTTGAAAATTATGGTAATTGAATACAATTTTTATTGTTCAAAATCAAGTCATTTTTTCAAAACATTTTAAAGAATACAAGAGATTTGACCAACAGTACCAATGTTTAGAAAAAAATAAATGTTGTAGGTAGCTAGATCAGAAGGGTGTGACTGCTAATAATGTTTTTGATATTTTTGAAAAATGTGTAAAATAATTT
>NW_013769798.1:0-787 GCF_000517525.1 Limulus polyphemus
ATAAGGTAATAGTAAACGTTCATAAGGACAGTGTAATGTAAACGTTCATAAGAATAAGGTAATGTAAACGCTCATAAAGATAAGGTAATGTAAACTTTCATAAGGATAGAGTAATGGAAATGTTCATAAGGATAGAGTAATGTAAACGTTCATAAGAACAGAGTAATGTAAACGTTCATAAGGATAGAGTAATGTAAATGTTCATAAGAATAAGGTAATGTAAACGTTCATAAAGATAAGGTAATGTAAACGTTCATAAGGATAGAGTAATGTAAACGTTCATAAGGATAGAGTAATGGAAATGTTCATAAGGATAAGCTAATTTAAACATTCATAAGGATAAGGTAATGTAAACGTTCATAAGGATAAAGTAATGTAAACGTTCATAAGGATAAGGTAATGTAAACGTTCATAAGGATAAGGTAATGTAAACGTTCATAAGGATAGAGTAATGTAAACGTTCATAAGGATAAGGTAATGTAAACGTTCATAAGGATAAGGTAATGTAAACGTTCATGAACAGAAGTTTAGGTTAATGTTAGCTCTTCAGTACTTTACTTTTACCAGTAGTGTACAGTGTATTCTACTTAGTTCCCCATAGTTAAATAATTACAGAGAAAGACAGAAGAGGAAATTACACCTGTGGAGTTTTGAAATATAAAAAGGTAGCATAATTAAGGAGAACCTTTCTAACTTCGCTACATATATAGCTAATTATAGCTTTCATGTTTTACTTTCTCTACGTGATACTTTAACACAGGTGTTACTAGGTGAGCAACGGATATAT